>NC_133330.1:344698566-344808612 GCF_042186555.1 Aquarana catesbeiana
TGAATGGAGCTTTTGACATGGTGCATATCCATGCTGGGAAGACCATCAAAGATGTGTGATACTGCAGTCATAAGGATGGCTCCTCCCCCCATACAGATATCATAGACCCCACCTCCCCAATACAGATATTCTATAGACCCCCCCCCTCCCCAATACAGATATCTATAGACCCCCCTCCTCCCCCCAACAGATATCATAGACACACGCAGATGGATCTGTAGCATAAGGATGGCTCCTCCACCCCGATACAGATGATACTATAGACACCGATGCCTCCTCCCCCATACAGATATCTATAGACCCAACCTCTCCAATCTCTAGCCCCTCCTCCCCATACAGATATCTATAGACCCCCTCCTCCTCCCTCCCCCCCATACAGATATCTATAGACCCCCCTCCTCCTCCCCCATACAGATATCTATAGACCCCCTCCTCCTCCTCCCCCATACAGATATCTATAGACCCCCCTCCTCCTCCCCCATACAGATATCTATAGACCCCTCCTCCTCCTCCTCCCCCCATACAGATATCTATAGACCCCCTCCTCCTCCTCCCCCCATACAGATATCTATAGACCCCCTCCTCTCCTCCCCCCATACAGATATCTATAGACCCCCTCCTCCTCCTCCCCCCATACAGATATCTATAGACCCCCTCCTCCTCCTCCCCCCATACAGATATCTATAGACCCCCTCCTCCTCCTCCCCCCATACAGATATCTATAGACCCCCTCCTCCTCCTCCCCCATACAGATATCTATAGACCCCTCCTCCTCCCCCATACAGATATCTATAGACCCCCTCCTCCTCCTCCCCCCATACAGATATCTATAGACCCCCTCCTCCTCCTCCCCCCATACAGATATCTATAGACCCCCTCCTCCTCCTCCCCCATACAGATATCTATAGACCCCCTCCTCCTCCTCCCCCCATACAGATATCTATAGACCCCCTCCTCCTCCTCCCCCCATACAGATATCTATAGACCCCCTCCTCCTCCTCCCCCATACAGATATCTATAGACCCCCTCCTCCTCCTCCCCCCATACAGATATCTATAGACCCCCTCCTCCTCCTCCCCCCATACAGATATCTATAGACCCCCTCCTCCTCCTCCCCCCATACAGATATCTATAGACCCCCTCCTCCTCCTCCCCCCATACAGATATCTATAGACCCCCTCCTCCTCCTCCCCCCATACAGATATCTATAGACCCCCTCCTCCTCCTCCCCCCATACAGATATCTATAGACCCCCTCCTCCTCCTCCCCCCATACAGATATCTATAGACCCCCTCCTCCTCCTCCCCCCATACAGATATCTATAGACCCCTCCTCCTCCTCCCCCCATACAGATATCTATAGACCCCCTCCTCCTCCTCCCCCCATACAGATATCTATAGACCCCCTCCTCCTCCTCCCCCCATACAGATATCTATAGACCCCCTCCTCCTCCTCCCCCATACAGATATCTATAGACCCCCTCCTCCTCCTCCCCCCATACAGATATCTATAGACCCCCTCCTCCTCCTCCCCCCATACAGATATCTATAGACCCCCTCCTCCTCCTCCCCCCATACAGATATCTATAGACCCCCTCCTCCTCCTCCCCCCATACAGATATCTATAGACCCCCTCCTCCTCCTCCCCCCATACAGATATCTATAGACCCCCTCCTCCTCCTCCCCCCATACAGATATCTATAGACCCCCTCCTCCTCCTCCCCCCATACAGATATCTATAGACCCCCTCCTCCTCCTCCCCCCATACAGATATCTATAGACCCCCTCCTCCTCCTCCCCCCATACAGATATCTATAGACCCCCTCCTCCTCCTCCCCCCATACAGATATCTATAGACCCCCTCCTCCTCCTCCCCCCATACAGATATCTATAGACCCCCTCCTCCTCCTCCCCCCATACAGATATCTATAGACCCCCTCCTCCTCCTCCCCCCATACAGATATCTATAGACCCCCTCCTCCTCCTCCCCCCATACAGATATCTATAGACCCCCTCCTCCTCCTCCCCCATACAGATATCCATAGACCCCCTCCTCCTCCTCCCCCCATACAGATATCTATAGACCCCCTCCTCCTCCTCCCCCCATACAGATATCTATAGACCCCCTCCTCCTCCTCCCCCCATACAGATATCCTATAGACCCCCTCCTCCTCCTCCCCCCATACAGATATCTATAGACCCCCTCCTCCTCCTCCCCCATACAGATATCTATAGACCCCTCCTCCTCCTCCCCCCATACAGATATCTATAGACCCCCTCCTCCTCCTCCCCCCATACAGATATCTATAGACCCCCTCCTCCTCCTCCCCCCATACAGATATCTATAGACCCCCTCCTCCTCCTCCCCCATACAGATATCCATAGACCCCCTCCTCCTCCTCCCCCCATACAGATATCTATAGACCCCCTCCTCCTCCCCCCCCCATACAGATATCTATAGACCCCCTCCTCCTCCTCCCCCCATACAGATATCCATAGACCCCCTCCTCCTCCTCCCCCCATACAGATATCTATAGACCCCCTCCTCCTCCTCCTCCCCATACAGATATCTATAGACCCCCTCCTCCTCCCCCCATATAGATATCTATAGACCCCCTCCTCCTCCCCCCCATACAGATATCTATAGACCCCCTCCTCCTCCCCCCATACAGATATCTATAGACCCCCTCCTCCTCCTCCTCCCCATACAGATATCTATAGACCCCCTCCTCCTCCTCCCCCCATACAGATATCTATAGACCCCCTCCTCCTCCTCCTCCTCCTCCTCCCCCATACAGATATCTATAGACCCCCTCCTCCTCCCCCCATACAGATATCTATAGACCCCCTCCTCCTCCTCCTCCCATACAGATATCTATAGACCCCCTCCTCCTCCTCCTCCCATACAGATATCTATAGACCCCCTCCTCCTCCCCCCCCCATACAGATATCTATAGACCCCCTCCTCCTCCTCCCCCCATACAGATATCTATAGACCCCCTCCTCCTCCCCCCATACAGATATCTATAGACCCCCTCCTCCTCCCCATACAGATATCTATAGACCCCCTCCTCCTCCCCCCATACAGATATCTATAGACCCCCTCCTCCTCCTCCCCCCATACAGATATCTATAGACCCCCTCCTCCTCCTCCTCCCCCCATACAGATATCTATAGACCCCCTCCTCCTCCCCCCATACAGATATCTATAGACCCCCTCCTCCTCCCCCCATACAGATATCTATAGACCCCCTCCTCCTCCCCCCATACAGATATCTATAGACCCCCTCCTCCTCCCCCCATACAGATATCTATAGACCCCCTCCTCCTCCCCCCATACAGATATCTATAGACCCCCTCCTCCTCCCCCATACAGATATCTATAGACCCC
This sequence comes from Aquarana catesbeiana, assembly GCF_042186555.1. Classification (NCBI taxonomy): domain Eukaryota; kingdom Metazoa; phylum Chordata; class Amphibia; order Anura; family Ranidae; genus Aquarana; species Aquarana catesbeiana. The sequence goes on from NC_133330.1 coordinate 344,701,957, forward strand.
CTCCGCCTCCCCCCATACAGATATCTATAGACCCCTCCTCCTCCTCCTCCCCCCATACAGATATCTATAGACCCCCTCCTCCTCCTCCCCCATACAGATATCTATAGACCCCCTCCTCCTCCTCCCCCCATACAGATATCTATAGACCCCCTCCTCCTCCCCCCATACAGATATCTATAGACCCCCTCCTCCTCCCCCCATACAGATATCTATAGACCCCCTCCTCCTCCCCCATACAGATATCTATAGACCCCTCCTCCTCCCCCATACAGATATCTATAGACCCCCTCCTCCTCCTCCTCCTCCCCATACAGATATCTATAGACCCCCTCCTCCTCCCCCCATACAGATATCTATAGACCCCCTCCTCCTCCTCCCCCATACAGATATCTATAGACCCCCTCCTCCTCCTCCTCCTCCCCCCATACAGATATCTATAGACCCCCTCCTCCTCCCCCCATACAGATATCTATAGACCCCCTCCTCCTCCCCCCCATACAGATATCTATAGACCCCCTCCTCCTCCTCCTCCCATACAGATATCTATAGACCCCCTCCTCCTCCTCCTCCATACAGATATCTACAGACCCCCTCCTCCCCCCCCCCATACAGATATCTATAGACCCCCTCCTCCTCCTCCCCCCATACAGATATCTATAGACCCCCTCCTCCTCCCCCCATACAGATATCTATACACCCCCTCCTCCTCCCATACAGATATCTATAGACCCCCTCCTCCTCCCCCCATACAGATATCTATAGACCCCCTCCTCCTCCTCCCCCCATACAGATATCTATAGACCCCCTCCTCCTCCTCCTCCCCCATACAGATATCTATAGACCCCCTCCTCCTCCTCCTCCCCCCATACAGATATCTATAGACCCCCTCCTCCTCCCCCCATACAGATATCTATAGACCCCCTCCTCCTCCCCCATACAGATATCTATAGACCCCCTCCTCCTCTCCCCCATACAGATATCTATAGACCCCCTCCTCCTCCTCCCCCCATACAGATATCTATAGACCCCCTCCTCCTCCTCCCCCCATACAGATATCTATAGACCCCCTCCTCCTCCCCCCATACAGATATCTATAGACCCCCTCCTCCCCCATACAGATATCTATAGACCCCCTCCTCCTCCACCCCCCATACAGATATCTATAGACCCCCTCCTCCTCCTCCCCCCATACAGATATCTATAGACCCCCTCCTCCTCCCCATACAGATATCTATAGACCCCCTCCTCCTCCTCCTCCCCCCATACAGATATCTATAGACCCCCTCCTCCTCCCCCCATACAGATATCTATAGACCCCCTCCTCCTCCTCCCCCCATACAGATATCTATAGACCCCCTCCTCCTCCTCCCCCCATACAGATATCTATAGACCCCCTCCTCCTCCTCCCCCATACAGATATCTATAGACCCCCTCCTCCTCCTCCCCCCATACAGATATCTATAGACCCCCTCCTCCTCCTCCCCCCATACAGATATCTATAGACCCCCTCCTCCTCCTCCCCCCATACAGATATCTATAGACCCCCTCCTCCTCCTCCCCCCATACAGATATCTATAGACCCCCTCCTCCTCCTCCCCCCATACAGATATCTATAGACCCCCTCCTCCTCCTCCCCCCATACAGATATCTATAGACCCCCTCCTCCTCCTCCCCCCATACAGATATCTATAGACCCCCTCCTCCTCCTCCCCCATACAGATATCTATAGACCCCCTCCTCCTCCTCCCCCCATACAGATATCTATAGACCCCCTCCTCCTCCTCCCCCCATACAGATATCTATAGACCCCCTCCTCCTCCTCCCCCATACAGATATCTATAGACCCCCTCCTCCTCCTCCCCCCATACAGATATCTATAGACCCCCTCCTCCTCCTCCCCCCATACAGATATCTATAGACCCCCTCCTCCTCCTCCCCCCATACAGATATCTATAGACCCCCTCCTCCTCCTCCCCCCATACAGATATCTATAGACCCCCTCCTCCTCCTCCCCCCATACAGATATCTATAGACCCCCTCCTCCTCCTCCCCCCATACAGATATCTATAGACCCCCTCCTCCTCCTCCCCCCCATACAGATATCTATAGACCCCCTCCTCCTCCTCCCCCCATACAGATATCTATAGACCCCCTCCTCCTCCTCCCCCATACAGATATCCATAGACCCCCTCCTCCTCCTCCCCCCATACAGATATCCATAGACCCCCTCCTCCTCCTCCCCCCATACAGATATCTATAGACCCCCTCCTCCTCCTCCCCCCATACAGATATCTATAGACCCCCTCCTCCTCCTCCCCCCATACAGATATCTATAGACCCCCTCCTCCTCCTCCCCCCATACAGATATCTATAGACCCCCTCCTCCTCCTCCCCCCATACAGATATCTATAGACCCCCTCCTCCTCCTCCCCCCATACAGATATCTATAGACCCCCTCCTCCTCCTCCCCCCATACAGATATCTATAGACCCCCTCCTCCTCCTCCCCCATACAGATATCCATAGACCCCCTCCTCCTCCTCCCCCCATACAGATATCTATAGACCCCCTCCTCCTCCCCCCATACAGATATCTATAGACCCCCTCCTCCTCCTCCCCCCATACAGATATCCATAGACCCCCTCCTCCTCCTCCCCCCATACAGATATCTATAGACCCCCTCCTCCTCCTCCTCCCATACAGATATCTATAGACCCCCTCCTCCTCCCCCCATATAGATATCTATAGACCCCCTCCTCCTCCCCCCATATAGATATCTATAGACCCCCTCCTCCTCCCCCCATACAGATATCTATAGACCCCCTCCTCCTCCTCCTCCTCCCCATACAGATATCTATAGACCCCCTCCTCCTCCTCCCCCCATACAGATATCTATAGACCCCCTCCTCCTCCTCCTCCTCCTCTCCCCCCATACAGATATCTATAGACCCCCTCCTCCTCCCCCCATACAGATATCTATAGACCCCCTCCTCCTCCTCCTCCCATACAGATATCTATAGACCCCCTCCTCCTCCTCCTCCCATACAGATATCTATAGACCCCCTCCTCCTCCCCCCCCCATACAGATATCTATAGACCCCCTCCTCCTCCTCCCCCCATACAGATATCTATAGACCCCCTCCTCCTCCCCCCATACAGATATCTATAGACCCCCTCCTCCTCCCCCATACAGATATCTATAGACCCCCTCCTCCTCCCCCCATACAGATATCTATAGACCCCCTCCTCCTCCTCCCCCCATACAGATATCTATAGACCCCCTCCTCCTCCTCCTCCCCCCATACAGATATCTATAGACCCCCTCCTCCTCCTCCTCCCCCCATACAGATATCTATAGACCCCCTCCTCCTCCCCCCATACAGATATCTATAGACCCCCTCCTCCTCCCCCCATACAGATATCTATAGACCCCCTCCTCTCCCCCCATACAGATATCTATAGACCCCCTCCTCCTCCCCCCATACAGATATCTATAGACCCCCTCCTCCTCCCCCCATACAGATATCTATAGACCCCCTCCTCCTCCCCCCATACAGATATCTATAGACCCCCTCCTCCTCCCCCATACAGATATCTATAGACCCCCTCCGCCTCCCCCCATACAGATATCTATAGACCCCCTCCTCCTCCTCCCCCCATACAGATATCTATAGACCCCCTCCTCCTCCTCCCCCCATACAGATATCTATAGACCCCCTCCTCCTCCCCCCATACAGATATCTATAGACCCCCTCCTCCTCCCCCCATACAGATATCTATAGACCCCCTCCTCCTCCCCCATACAGATATCTATAGACCCCCTCCTCCTCCCCCATACAGATATCTATAGACCCCCTCCTCCTCCTCCTCCTCCCCATACAGATATCTATAGACCCCCTCCTCCTCCCCCCATACAGATATCTATAGACCCCCTCCTCCTCCTCCCCCCATACAGATATCTATAGACCCCCTCCTCCTCCTCCTCCTCCTCCCCCCATACAGATATCTATAGACCCCCTCCTCCTCCCCCCATACAGATATCTATAGACCCCCTCCTCCTCCCCCCATACAGATATCTATAGACCCCCTCCTCCTCCTCCTCCCATACAGATATCTATAGACCCCCTCCTCCTCCTCCTCCATACAGATATCTACAGACCCCCTCCTCCCCCCCCCCCATACCAGATATCTATAGACCCCCTCCTCCTCCTCCCCCCATACAGATATCTATAGACCCCCCTCCTCCTCCCCCCATACAGATATCTATACACCCCCTCCTCCTCCCATACAGATATCTATAGACCCCCTCCTCCTCCCCCCATACAGATATCTATAGACCCCCTCCTCCTCCTCCCCCCATACAGATATCTATAGACCCCCTCCTCCTCCTCCTCCCCCCATACAGATATCTATAGACCCCCTCCTCCTCCCCCATACAGATATCTATAGACCCCCTCCTCCTCCCCCCATACAGATATCTATAGACCCCCTCCTCCTCCCCCCATACAGATATCTATAGACCCCCTCCTCCTCCTCCCCCCATACAGATATCTATAGACCCCCTCCTCCTCCTCCCCCCATACAGATATCTATAGACCCCCTCCTCCTCCCCCCATACAGATATCTATAGACCCCCTCCTCCCCCATACAGATATCTATAGACCCCCTCCTCCTCCACCCCCATACAGATATCTATAGACCCCCTCCTCCTCCTCCCCCCATACAGATATCTATAGACCCCCTCCTCCTCCCATACAGATATCTATAGACCCCTCCTCCTCCTCCTCCCCCCCATACAGATATCTATAGACCCCCTCCTCCTCCCCCCATACAGATATCTATAGACCCCCTCCTCCTCCTCCTCCCCCCATACAGATATCTATAGACCCCCTCCTCCTCCCCCCATACAGATATCTATAGACCCCCTCCTCCTCCATACAGATATCTATAGACCCCCCTCCTCCTCCCCCCATACAGATATCTATAGACCCCCTCCTCCTCCTCCCATACAGATATCTATAGACCCCCTCCTCCTCCCATACAGATATCTATAGACCCCCTCCTCCTCCCATACAGATATCTATAGACCCCCTCCTCCTCCTCCTCCCCCCATACAGATATCTATAGACCCCCTCCTCCTCCTCCTCCTCCTCCTCCCCCCATACAGATATCTATAGACCCCCTCCTCCCCCCATACAGATATCTATAGACCCCCTCCTCCTCCTCCTCCCCCATACAGATATCTATAGACCCCCTCCTCCTCCTCCTCCTCCATACAGATATCTATAGACCCCCTCCTCCCATACAGATATCTATAGACCCCCTCCTCCTCCTCCTCCCCCCATACAGATATCTATAGACCCCCTCCTCCTCCTCCCATACAGATATCTATAGACCCCTCCTCCTCCCATACAGATATCTATAGACCCCCTCCTTCTCCCCCATACAGATATCTATAGACCCCCTCCTCCTCCTCCCATACAGATATCTATAGACCCCCTCCTCCTCCTCCTCCCATACAGATATCTATAGACCCCCTCCTCCTCCTCCTCCCATACAGATATCTATAGACCCCCTCCTCCTCCTCCTCCCATACAGATATCTATAGACCCCCTCCTCCTCCTCCTCCCATACAGATATCTATAGACCCCCTCCTCCTCCTCCTCCCATACAGATATCTATAGACCCCCTCCTCCTCCTCCCCCCATACAGATATCTATAGACCCCCTCCTCCTCCTCCCCCCATACAGATGTCTATAGACCCCCTCCTCCTCCTCCCATACAGATATCTATAGACCCCCTCCTCCTCCTCCTCCCATACAGATATCTATAGACCCCCTCCTCCTCCTCCCATACAGATATCTATAGACCCCCTCCTCCTCCTCCTCCCCATACAGATATCTATAGACCCCCTCCTCCTCCTCCCCCCATACAGATATCTATAGACCCCCTCCTCCTCCCCCCATACAGATATCTATAGACCCCCTCCTCCTCCCCCCCATACAGATATCTATAGACCCCCTCCTCCTCCTCCCCCATACAGATATCTATAGACCCCTCCTCCTCCTCCCCCCATACAGATATCTATAGACCCCCTCCTCCTTCTCCCCCCATACAGATATCTATAGACCCCCTCCTCCTCCTCCCCCCATACAGATATCTATAGACCCCCTCCTCCTCCTCCCCCCATACAGATATCTATAGACCCCCTCCTCCTCCTCCCCCCATACAGATATCTATAGACCCCCTCCTCCTCCCCCCTATACAGATATCTATAGACCCCCTCCTCCCCCCTATACAGATATCTATAGACCCCCTCCTCCTCCTCCCCCCATACAGATATCTATAGACCCCCTCCTCCTCCCCCCTATACAGATATCTATAGACCCCCTCCTCCTCCTCCCCCATACAGATATCTATAGACCCCCTCCTCCTCCCCCCTATACAGATATCTATAGACCCCCTCCTCCTCCTCCCCCCTATACAGATATCTATAGACCCCCTCCTCCTCCCCCCCCCCCCCCATACAGATATCTACAGACCCCCCTCCTCCTCCCATACAGATATCTATAGACCCCCTCCTCCTCCCATACAGATATCTATAGACCCCCTCCTCCTCCTCCCATACAGATATCTATAGACCCCCTCCTCCTCCTCCCATACAGATATCTATAGACCCCCTCCTCCTCCTCCCCCCATACAGATATCTATAGACCCCCTCCTCCTCCCCCCATACAGATATCTATAGACCCCCTCCTCCTCCCCCCATACAGATATCTATAGACCCCCTCCTCCTCCTCCCCCATACAGATATCTATAGACCCCCTCCTCCTCCTCCCCCCATACAGATATCTATAGACCCCCTCCTCCTCCTCCTCCTCCTCCCCCATACAGATATCTATAGACCCCCTCCTCCTCCCATACAGATATCTATAGACCCTCCTCCTCCCATACAGATATCTATAGACCCCTCCTCCTCCTCCCCCCATACAGATATCTATAGACCCCCTCCTCCTCCATACAGATATCTATAGACCCCCTCCTCCTCCTCCCCCCTATACAGATATCTATAGACCCCCTCCTCCTCCTCCCCCCTATACAGATATCTATAGACCCCCTCCTCCTCCCATACAGATATCTATAGACCCCTCCTCCTCCTCCTCCCCCCATACAGATATCTATAGACCCCCTCCTCCTCCATACAGATATCTATAGACCCCCTCCTCCTCCTCCCCCCTATACAGATATCTATAGACCCCCTCCTCCTCCCCCCCCCCTATACAGATATCTATAGACCCCCTCCTCCTCCTCCCCCCATACAGATATCTATAGACCCCCCTCCTCCTCCTCCCCCCATACAGATATCTATAGACCCCCCTCCTCCTCCTCCCCCCATACAGATATCTATAGACCCCCCTCCTCCTCCTCCCCCCATACAGATATCTATAGACCCCCTCCTCCTCCTCCTCCCCCCATACAGATATCTATAGACCCCTCCTCCTCCTCCTCCCCCCATACAGATATCTATAGACCCCTCCTCCTCCCATACAGATATCTATAGACCCCCTCCTCCCCCCTATACAGATATCTATAGACCCCCTCCTCCTCCTCCCATACAGATATCTATAGACCCCCTCCTCCTCCCATACAGATATCTATAGACCCCCTCCTCCTCCCCCATACAGATATCTATAGACCCCCTCCTCCTCCCCCATACAGATATCTATAGACCCCCTCCTCCTCCTCCCCCCATACAGATATCTATAGACCCCCTCCTCCTCCTCCCCCCATACAGATATCTATAGACCCCCTCCTCCTCCTCCCCCATACAGATATCTATAGACCCCCTCCTCCTCCTCCCCCCCCCCATACAGATATCTATAGACCCCCTCCTCCTCCTCCCCCCATACAGATATCTATAGACCCCCTCCTCCTCCTCCTCCTCCCCCATACAGATATCTATAGACCCCCTCCTCCTCCTCCCCCCCCCATACAGATATCTATAGACCCCCTCCTCCTCCTCCCCCATACAGATATCTATAGACCCCCTCCTCCTCCTCCTCCTCCCCCATACAGATATCTATAGACCCCCTCATCCTCCTCCCCCCCCCATACAGATATCTATAGACCCCCTCCTCCTCCTCCCCCCATACAGATATCTATAGACCCCCTCCTCCTCCTCCCCCCATACAGATATCTATAGACCCCCTCCTCCTCCTCCCCCATACAGATATCTATAGACCCCCTCCTCCTCCTCCCCCCATACAGATATCTATAGACCCCCTCCTCCTCCTCCCCCCATACAGATATCTATAGACCCCCTCCTCCTCCCCCCATACAGATATCTATAGACCCCCTCCTCCCCCATACAGATATCTATAGACCCCCTCCTCCTCCTCCCCCCATACAGATATCTATAGACCCCCTCCTCCTCCTCCCCCCATACAGATATCTATAGACCCCCTCCTCCTCCTCCCCCATACAGATATCTATAGACCCCCTCCTCCTCCTCCCCCCATACAGATATCTATAGACCCCCTCCTCCTCCTCCCCCCATACAGATATCTATAGACCCCCTCCTCCTCCTCCCCCCATACAGATATCTATAGACCCCCTCCTCCTCCTCCCCCATACAGATATCTATAGACCCCCTCCTCCTCCTCCTCCCATACAGATATCTATAGACCCCCTCCTCCTCCTCCTCCCATACAGATATCTATAGACCCCCTCCTCCTCCTCCCCCATACAGATATCTATAGACCTCCTCCTCCTCCTCCCCCCATACAGATATCTATAGACCCCCTCCTCCTCCTCCCCCCATACAGATATCTATAGACCCCCTCCTCCTCCTCCCCCCATACAGATATCTATAGACCCCCTCCTCCTCCTCCCCCCATACAGATATCTATAGACCCCCTCCTCCTCCTCCCCCATACAGATATCTATAGACCCCCTCCTCCTCCTCCTCCCCCCATACAGATATCTATAGACCCCCTCCTCCTCCTCCCCCATACAGATATATCTATATACATTCGGGTGCGGTGCAGCTTTCCCTTCCCGGAGGGGCCGGAGACCCCCAATACCCCCACCCCGCCCCCCTCACCTGTATTATACCGGAGGAGCCTCCGAACCGACGCGCTGTGATGACGTCACCCAGCGACGAGGGACGCCGCGGAAGGGAGACACCCAGCGGCCGGAGATCAGAATGACATGAGGGGCGGGGCCAGAGCGCACAGAGCTGAGGAGGGGCGGGGCTCTGGGGGTCTCTGAGTGTTTCTGATAGGCCGGTGGGGGGAAGGGGAGGGGACAGCTTCCATTCTTCATCTCTTTGTAAATCCTTCTGTTCTATTAACAGCTTCAGCCCCGGAAGTTTTACCCCCCTTCCTGACCTGGGCACTCTTTGTTATTCGGCTCTGCGTCGCTTTAGCTGACAATTGCGCGGCCGTGCGACATTGTACACAAATAAAACTGACGTCTTTTCCCCACAAATAGAGATTTCTTTGGTGGTATTTGATCATCTCCGCGGTTTTTATTTTTAGCGCTATAAACAAAAAAAGTAAAATAAAAATATTTTTACATTTTATTATAATAAATATCCCCAAAAATATATAAAAAAACACATTTTTCCTCAGTTCAGTCCGATATTTATTCTTCTATATATTTCTAGTAATAAAAACTTCAATAAGTGATTATTGATTGGTTTGTGCAAAAGTTCTATAAAATAGAAGATCGATTTATGGCTTGTTTATGATTATTTATTTATTAGTAATGGCGGCGATCTCTGTGTCCTGGGGGGAGGGGAGGGGGCTCCTCCCACTGTCTACAGAGACTCCTCCCACTATTCTTTCTCTATAAAGTGGGCGGAGACATCAGTGATGGAGGTAACCAATAAAAAGGAAATATACAATTTTATCCACCCCTCCTCCCCAACATGGAGATAAAATTCCTGTGACCCAGACCGAAACGCGTTACACATGACCGAAACGCGTCACACATGACCGAAACGCGTCACACATGACCGAAACGCGTCACACATGACCGGAACGCGTCACACATGACCGCAATGCGCCAAACGGCCAGAACACTTTTTTTGTTAAATAAATTAAAAAAGACTGAAGATTTTCTGTAATAAAATTTTGCAAATATATAATCTTTATTCATAAATTTAGACCAAAACCTATTCTGCTCCATTTCTTTGGTGAAAATCCCCCAAATCAGTGAATGTTATTTATTGTGTAGGAAAGTTATAGAGACCACAGACTATGAGATATACAGTGCCTGGAAAAAGTATTCATACCCCTTGAAATTCTCCACACTTTGTCATGTTACAACTAAAAACGTAAATGTATTTTATTGGGATTTTATGTGATAGACCAACACAAAGTGTCACATAATTGTGAAGTGGAAGGAAAATGATAAATGATACAAATAAATATGTGAAAAGGGGGGGGGGGGGCATTTGTATTCAGCCCCCTTTACTCTGATAACTAAAATCTAGTGGAACCAATTGCCTTCAGAAGTCACCTAATTAGTAAATAGAGTCCACCTGTGTGTCATTTAATCTCAGTATAAATACAGCTGTTCTGTGGAGCCCTCAGAGGTTTGTTAGAGAATCTTAGTGAACAAACAGCATCATGAAGGCCAAGGAACACACCAGACAGGTCAGGGATAAAGTTGTGGAGAAGTATAAAGCAGGTTTACGTTATAAAAAGATCTCCCAAGCTTTGAACATCTCACGGAGCTCTGTTCAATCCATCATCGGAAAATGGAAAGAGTATGGCACAACTGCAAACCTACCAAGACATGGCCGTCCACCTAAACTGACCGGCCGGGCAAGGAGAGCATTCATCAGAGAAGAGCCAAGAGGTCCATGGTAACTCTGGAGGAGCTGCAGAGATCCACAGCTCAGGTGGGAGAATCTGTCCACAGGACAACTATTAGTCGTGTTCTCCACAAATCTGCCCTTTATGGAAGAGTGACAAGAAGAAAGACATTGGTGAAAGAAAGTCATAAGAAGTCCTGTTTGTAGTTTGTGAGAAGCCATGTGGAGGACACAGCAAACATGTGGAAGAAGGTGATCTGGTCAGAGGAGACCAAAATTCAACTTTTGGGCCTAAAAGTAAAACGCTATGTGTGGGGAAAACTAACACTGTACATCACCCTGAACACACCATCCCCACCGTGAAACATGGTGGTGGCAGCATCATGTGGTGGGGATGGTTTTCTTCAGCAGGGACAGGGAAGCTGGTCAGAGTTGATGGGAAGATGGATGGAGACAAATACAGGACAATCTTAGAAGAAAACCTGTTAGAGTCTACAAAAGACTTGAGACTGGGGCGGAGGTTCACCTTCCAGCAGGACAACGACCCGAAACATCCAGCCAGAGCTACAATGGAATGGTTTAGATCAAAGCATATTCATGTGTTAGAATGGCCCAGTCACAGTCCAGACCTAAATCACATTGAGAATCTGTGGTAAGACTTGAAAATTGCTGTTCACAGACGTTCTCCATCCAATCTGACAGAGCTTGAGATATTTTACAAAGAAGAATGGGCAGAAATGTCCTCTCTAGATGTGCAAAGCTGGTAGAGACATCCCCAAAAAGACTTGTAGAGAAAGGGGGTTCTACAAAGTATTGACTCCGGGGGGCGCCATACAAATGCCCCCCCCCCCCGCCCCCACACACTTTTCACATATTTATTTGTATCATTTATCATTTTCCTTCCACTTCACAATTCTGTGACACTTTGTGTTGGTCTATCACATAAAATCCCAATAAAATACATTTATGTTTTTGGTTGTAACAAAATGTGGGGAATTTCAAGGGGTATGAATACTTTTTCAAGGCACTGTATATGGGCACAATTTTCATACTTTTGGTTCTGTATGCCACCAGAATAAAATTAAAATAAAACAATCCAAATTAATTTGAATTGCAGACTTTCAGATTTAATTCAAGGGGTTGAACATAAATATTGAGTACAAATTTTAGGAACTGCAACCATTTTTATACACAGCCCCTCCCACAATTTTCAGGGGCTCAAATGTAATTGGACAAATTAATATAATGATAAATAAAATGATCATTTTTAATATTTTGTTGGGAATCCTTTACTGGCAATGAGTGCCTGAAGTCTGGAACCCATGGACATCACCAAAGACTGCCTTTCCTCCTTTCCGATGCTTTGCCCGGATCTACCTGCAGCTGTATTCAATTGTTCTTTGTATGCGGCTCTTCCTGCCTTTAGTTTTGCCTTCAGCAAGTGAAATGCTCAATTGGGTTGAGATCAGGTGATTGACTCGGCCATTGCAGAATATTCCACTTCTTTTCCTTCAAAAGTTCCTGGGTTGCTTTTGCAGTGTGTTTTGGATCATTGTCCATCTGTACTGTGAGGCACCGCCCAATCATTGACTGAATCTGGGCTGACAGTATATCTCTAAACACCGCAGAATTCATCCGACTGCTTCTGCCTTCTGTCACATCAGCAATAACCACCAATAACCCAGTGCCACTGGAAGCCATGCATGCCCATGCCATCACATTGCAAGCTCTACCATGTGACCACAGATGACGTTGTGTGCTTTGGATCATGATCTGTTCAAAGCATTCTCCACACTTTCTTCTTCCCGTCATTCTGCTACAGATTAATCTTAGTTTCATCCGTCCAAAGAATGCTTTTCCTGAACTAGTCTGGCTTTTTTAGATGTTTTTTGGCAAAGTTTAATCTGGCTTTTCTATTCTTCAGGCTTATGAATGGTTTGCACCTTGTGGTGAACCCTCTGTATTTGCTCTCATGAAGTGTTCTCTTGGCTGTAGCCTTTGACAATGATAGGCCCACCTCCTGGAGAGTGTCCTTCACTTGTCTCCACCTCCTGGAGAGTGTCCTTCACTTGTCTCCACCTCCTGGAGAGTGTCCTTCACTTGTCTCCACCTCCTGGAGAGTGTCCTTCACTTGTCTCCACTGCCTGGAGAGTGTCCTTCACTTGTCTCCACCTCCTGGAGAGTGTCCTTCCCTTGTCTCCACCTCCTAGAGAGTGTCCTTCCCTTGTCTCCACCTCCTGGAGAGTGTCCTTCACTTGTCTCCACCTCCTGGAGAGTGTCCTTCACTTGTCTCCACCTCCTGGAGAGTGTCCTTCACTTGTCTCCACCTCCTGGAGAGTGTCCTTCCCTTGTCTCCACCTCCTGGAGAGTATCCTTTACTTGTCTTCAGCTCCTGGAGAGTGTCCTTCACTTGTCTCCACTGCCTGGAGAGTGTCCTTCTCTTGTCTCCACCTCCTGGAGAGTGTCCTTCACTTGTCTCCACCTCCTGGAGAGTGTCCTTCACTTGTCTCCACATCCTGGAGTGTGTCCTTCTCTTGTCTCCACCTCCTGGAGAGTGTCCTTTACTTGTCTCCACCTCCTGGAGAGTGTCTTTTACTTGTCTTCACCTCCTGGAGAGTGTCCTTCACTTGTCTCCACCTCCTGGAGAGTGTCCTTCTCTTGTCTCCACCTCCTGGAGAGTGTCCTTTACTTGTCTTCACCTCCTGGAGAGTGTCCTTCACTAGTCTCCACCTCCTGGAGAGTGTCCTTCACTTGTCTCCACCTCCCGGAGAGCGTCCTTCACTTGTCTCCACCTCCTGGAGAGTGTCCTTCACTTGTCTCCACCTCCTGGGGAGTGTCCTTCTCTTGTCTCCACCTCCTGGAGAGTGTCCTTCACTTGTCCCCACCTCCTGGAGAGTGTCCTTCACTTGTCTCCACCTCCTGGAGAGCGTCCTTCACTTGTCTTCACCTCCTGGAGAGCGTCCTTCACTTGTCTCCACCTCCTGGAGAGTGTCCTTCACTTGTCTCCACCTCCTGGAGAGTGTCCTTCACTTGTCTCCACCTCCTGGAGAGTGTCCTTCACTTGTCTCCACCTCCTGGAGAGTGTCCTTCACTTGTCTCCACCTCCTGGAGAGTGTCCTTCACTGGTCTCCACCTCCTGGAGAGTGTCCTTCACTTGTCTCCACCTCCTGGAGAGTGTCCTTCACTTGTCTCCACCTCCTGGAGAGTGTCCTTCACTTGTCTCCACCTCCTGGAGAGTGTCCTTCACTTGTCTCCACCTCCTGGAGAGTGTCCTTCACTGGTCTCCACCTCCTGGAGAGTGTCCTTCACTTGTCTCCACCTCCTGGAGAGTGTCCTTCACTTGTCTCCACCTCCTGGAGAGTGTCCTTCACTTGTCTTCACCTCCTGGAGAGCGTCCTTTACTTGTCTTCACCTCCTGGAGAGTGTCCTTTACTTGTCTTTACCTCCTGGAGAGTGTCCTTCACTTGTCTCCACCTCCTGGAGAGTGTCCTTCTCTTGTCTCCACCTCCTGGAGAGTGTCCTTCACTTGTCTCCACCTCCTGGAGAGTGTCCTTCACTTGTCTGGATGTTGTGAATGGGTTTTTCTTTACCATAGAGAGGATCCTGTGATTATCCACCACTGTTGTCTTCCGTAGACCTCCAGGCCTTTTTATGTTGCTGAGCTCACCAGTGTGTTCTTCTCTCAGAATGTACCAAACTGTTGATCTGGCCACACCTAATGTTGCTGCTATCTCTCACATGGATTTGTTTCATTTTTGAAGCCTTACAATGACCTGTTTCACTTGGACAGCTACTTTGAACGCATGATGTATGTTCCCAGCAATAGATTCCAAATGCGAATACTGCACTTAGCCCTGGTTCACACTGACTGCGGTAATAAAAGCGTGTGGGTTCAGCTGAAGTCGCACGCTTTCATTCCTGCATCTCAGTCCCAATTTCATCGGCGATTTTAGAAACATCTGTGCGGGTTTCTGCACAGATATCAATGGAAACCGCACTCCGAAATCACCAAAAGTAGTACAGAAACTACTTCTGGAAATCGGTGCGGCATCGCACCGATTAGGACTGTGCCATTGGCGGCAATTGCCACTGATCTGACATGCGATTTGACATGTCAATATGCACCAATGTGAACCAGGGCTTAGAGTCAACTCCAGACCTTTTACCTGCTTAATTGATGAAGAAATAACGAAGGAGTCGCCCACACCTGGCCATGAAACAGCTTTTGATTCAATTGTCCGATTACTTTTGGTCCCTTGAAAAAGGGGGGATGTTACTCTTAAGAGCTGTAATTTTCTTAACCCTTCCCCCGATTTGGATGTACACACCCTCAAATTAAACCTGAGCGTGTGACCTTTCACCCCATATCCATTAGATAACTATAGTTTGACTCTGTGTTGTTAAATAGCTAAAAAAAAAATACTAAAATAGTGCCTGTGTCCAAATATATATGGACCTAACTGTATATATATATCTATATATATAGATATATATATCTATATATATAGATATATATATACAGTATCTCACAAAAGTAAGTACACCCCTCAGTGACATTTGTGTAAATCTTTTCTTCTATCTTTTCATGTGACAACACTGAAGAAATGACACTTGTCTACAATGTAAAGTAGTGAGTGTACAGATTGTATAACAGTGTAAATTTACTGTCCCCTCAAAATAACTCAACACACAGCCATTAATGTCTAAACCACTGGCAACAAAAGTCAGTACACCCCTAAGTGAAAATCTCCAAATTGGGCCCAAAGTGTCAATATTTTGTGTGGCCACCATTATTTTCCAGCACTGCCTTAACCCTCTTGGGCATGGAGGTCACCAGAGCTTCACAGGTTGTCACTGGAGTCCTCTTCCCCTCCTCCATGACGACATCACGGAGCTGGTGGATGTTAGAGACCTTGCGCTCCTCCACCTTCCGTTTGAGGATGTCCCACAGATGATCAATAGGGTTTAGGTCTGGAGACATGCTTGGCCAGTCCATCACCTTTACCCTCAGCTTCTTTAGCCAGGCAGTGGTGGTCTTGGAGGTGTATTTGGGGTGGTTATCATGTTGGAATACTGCCCTGCGGTCCAGTCTCTGAAGGGAGGGGATCATGCTCTGCTTCAGTAGGTCACAGTACATGTTGGCATTCATGGTTCCCTCAATGATCTGTAGCCCCCCAGTGCCGGCAGCACTCATGCAGACCCAGACCATGACACTCCCACCACCATGCTTGACTGTAGACAAGACACACTTGTCTTTGTCCTCCTCACCTGGTTGCCCCCACACACGCTTGTCACCATCTGAACCAAATACGTTTATCTTGGTCTCATCAGACCACAGGACATGGTTCCAGTAATCCATGTCCTTAGTCTGCTTGTCTTCAGCAAACTGTTTGTGGACTTTCTTGTACATCATCTTTAGAAGAGGCTTCCTTCTGGGACGAAATACAAACATCAATAATGTATTAATGATGATGAAGGATAATAGAGTCCATATAACCATAAGTCTTTCAAACCAGTGTGGTGACAAACAACTCAATGTGTAACAAACAAAAGTCTAATAATCCATAGGTAAAAGGGTAAGTGGTATAGTGTCCGGCTGTGTATAGACACAGATGCAACCACTCAGGATGATGGATTTCCAAGTGCTGGCAAAGAATATGTTGGTCCGTAGGTAAGAACAACATCAATGGGTAAGTGATAAATGCATACTCTTACCGGATCCAATGGACTCCCCTGTCAGCGACATGGAGTCTTAAAGGCAGTGCGCCCCATAAGGCGGATAGGGAGATATCCAAGCAGTTGGAACCTCTGGGATGAACTCCACGGAAACTCCAGGGATCACCAAGATGGATCGTCACTACTGGAACTCACCATTGGAATCTTGGAATTAAGATGTACCGCGTATGACGAGAACTGGACATTTCACTCCCATCCGGATAATATGTGGAGAAAAAAATTGTGCTTCCGCATAGTGCAGGTAAAAAAAAGGTATTTTTTTCTGCACTTCTATCTTCCGGTGTGGAGGGAGGATCGGGGGTGATCAGCTGAGAGGGGGGCACGTGAATCCTTATTTTCAGCCACAGAAAGAATTCTTTTTAATTAAAAAAAAAAAAAAAAACATTAATTAAAGTGTATTTTTTTTTTAAATGTGTTTGAAAAAACGTTGCGCAAATACCACATGACATAAAACATTGCAATGACCACCATTTTACTATCTAGGGGTTCTGCTAAATATATATATATATATATATATATATATATATAGATATATTAATACATATATCTATATATATCGATATATATATAGATATCGATATCTATATATATATATATAGATATATTGATATCTATATATATATATATATATATAGATATCTATATATCTATATATATATACATATATATAATGTTTGGGGGTTTATCTTTTATATTTTACCAAATAATTGGGTATTATATTGTGTTTTTTTCCTTTAAAACTCATTAAAGTGTATTTTTTCTAGCAAACAAAATGCTGATTTCTACATGTAAACAAAGTTCCTGGTCATCAAATGGTTAATAATCCTTATTG
This sequence comes from Aquarana catesbeiana, assembly GCF_042186555.1. NCBI lineage: Eukaryota > Metazoa > Chordata > Amphibia > Anura > Ranidae > Aquarana > Aquarana catesbeiana. The sequence goes on from NC_133330.1 coordinate 344,719,346, forward strand.
TAAGTCACAGAAAGAAATTCCCATTTAATATTCTCCCCCAAAATTTAGTTAATATATTGCCTTTGTGTTCACTAAAATTAACTTTAGTGTATTTAGTACTGAAATTTTACTTTTCGTAAACCTGTGCACTTATATCGTGTGATATAAAAAAAATTGGAACTCCCGCCATTTTATTCTCGAGGGCCTCTGCGTTCAGGAAAATATATCTCATGTTTGGGGGTTTTACCAATTTTCAGGCCTAAAATGATCTTTTAACCCTTTCGCTGCCAGAGCCGTTTTTGTAATTTTTGGGGTTTTTTTTGCACACATGCTTAAAAAAATCATTTCCTGATGCCAACATGGCAGCGTACTAGTGATAGAGCTCCGCCTCTTGACCACGCCCTCAGGACCAGTGAATAGTATAAATGAAGGCACGGTTAGCCTCCACCCCATTCTTCTTTTTCTCCTCGTACCCCCACACTCCAGTGATGAAGTAAGGAATTTTATGTCCCCCATCCTGCTGCTGAGCAGTAACCGGCCGGGTTCAATCCTCTCCCAGTGCGAAGTCTCAGTACTCGAGCTGCTAACATCGTGCTAATAAAGCCTGAGAGACCCTCGTCTGTGGGGTCTTCATGGGTCCCCGCCGTGTTTCCTCTTTAACTGCTTCCCGACCGCCCACTGTATATTGACGTCCTGTTTTTTAAAGATGGATATCTCGGTAACGGCAGCAGCTGCTGCCACAACCGAGGTATCCATCTTTAGGGCCGGTGATTCTGTACACAATAACGGTGGTCTCTGCGGCGGGTTCGCCGCGAGATCACCGTTATCGGCGGCGGGAGAGGTGCCACCCCCCCTCCCGCACCCTCCGCCGCTTTCCTGGAGCCGTCGGTAGCGGCGGAGGAGATCGGGACCTGTCACTGCTGAGGTACTGAGACGAGTGAGGCCAAGATGGCCCCCACCCGTCTCTATACCATGTGACGGCCGGAGCGACGTCATTACGACGGCTCCGCCCACTTCTCTTAAAGGCACAATTTTTTTTGTGTAATTTTTTTAAACGACTTTTTTTTTTTTTTTTTTTTTTTTTTTTTTTTTGCATTTTAGTCTAAATATGAGATCTGAGGACTTTTTGACCTCAGATCTCATATTTAAGAGGACCTGTCATGCTTTTTTCTATTACAAGGGATGTTTACATTCCTTGTAATAGGAATAAAAGTGATCCAATTTTTTTTTTTTAAAAACAGTGAAAAAATAAATAAAATAAAGTAAAATAAATAATAAAAAAAAAAAAAAAATTTTTAAAGCGCCCTGTCCCGACGAGCTCGCGCGCAGAAGCGAACGCATACGTGAGTAGCGCCCGCATCTGAAAACGGTGGTCAAACCACACATGTGAGGTATCACCGCGACCGGTAGAGTGAGAGCAATAATTCTAGCCCTAGACCTACTCTGTAACGCAAAACATGCAATCTGTAGAATTTTTTAAACGTCGCCTATGGAGATTTTTAAGGGTAAAAGTTTGACGCCATTCCACGAGCGGGCGCAATTTTAAAGCGTGACATGATGGGTATCAATTTACTTGGCGTAACATTATATTTCACAATATTAAAAAAAATTGGGCTAACTTTACTGTTGTCTTATTTTTTTTTTCAAAAAAGTGAATTTTTTCCAAAAAAAGTGCTCTTAGAAGACCGCTGCGCAAATACGGTGCAAAAAAAAGTATTGCAATGACCGCTATTTTATTCTCTAGGGTGTTAGAAAAAAACAATATATAATGTTTGGGGGTTCTAAGTAATTTTCTAGCAAAAAAACCTGTTTTAAACTCTTAAACACCTAAAATCCAAAACGAGGCTGGTTTTGAAGTGGTTAAGAACAAAATTTGCCATTCAGTATGACTTGGTTCCAGGAACTTTGGGGGGGGGGGGCAGCCTGTCATTTCCTTTTCTAGGGGCTTCCTTGTCCGTTGTTCCTTGTCTCTACCTGTTTTATTCAGTTCCTGCTCTTCTCCTTTCTTATTTGGCTTTTAGTAGGTTCCGGGTGAGCGAGGAGCGGGCCGCACCGTGCAGTAGGTGTCGGGGTCTCCCTATAAGCGTGGGGGCGGCCCGCCCAGCGCCGTATTTATTGGCCTAGGGCGCTCCCGATGATGTCATAGGGCTGCAACCCGGTCTGCACATGATCACTGACCGACGGAAGCTCTGGGCGCCATTTTGGTTCTGGGCAAAGCGATTCGTTTTGCCCACAAACAACAGGAGGAGTCTGGGGACGGGTTCTGGCTGTCCCAGGATCATCAGTGTCAGTGGGCTGCTGTGGGATGGGCAATATAAAGTCTCCTGACTGTCTTCAGTCTCAGCAACCTTCTGTGTCGCCACCTGCTGGTAGGAAAGTTTTCTGTACTTAAAGTGGAGGGCCACCCTGAAAAAAAAAAAAATTACACCAAAAATCCTAAAGAAAATTTTTTAAAAATTTGAAAAAAAATTTTTTTTTAAACTTACTTAAACCCTTGTTGCTAGGCAGTCTTCCTAAACTGCCTCTTCCTTTTCCGTGGTGTCTTCTGCTCCTGCTTGTGTTCCCAGAACACCACGGGGCCATTGACAGAGCGCCGCGCCGCTCGCGCATGCACAGTAGGAAACTGGCAGTGGAGACGCAAGGCTCCGCTGCCTGTTTCCCTTACCTAGGATGGCGGTGCCGGGACCCGAGAGCTAAGGGACGGGTCGGCCTTGGGCGGCCGACATCGCGGGCACCCAGGACAGGTAAGTGTACTTATTTAAAGTCAGCAGCTACAGTGTTTGTAGCTGCTGACTTTTACATTTTTTTTTTTTTTTAGTTCGGAATCCCACTTTAAAGTGGAGTTCCACCCACTTTTACAACTCTTCAGCATCCCTCACTAAACTGCGCACTGTAAACTAATTGGATATTTTTTAATTTTTTTTCTCAGCACCTCCTGTATATCTGCTGTATTCATTTTTCACTTCCTCCTCCCTGGCCGTGGCCCATCGCATCATTTCCTGTTTGCAATGCCTCCTGGGAAGGGGCGGCAACTTCCTCTGACACTGCCGTTGCTATGGAAACCTGACCTGAAACCTATTACACTGCTTGTGCTGCACTGAGCATGTGCGAGATCTGCAAGGACGAGACACAGGAAGAAATACAGTCTGGCTTCAGATGCCCACACTTAAGATGGCCACGGCCTGCTGTAAGTTTATAAAATAACAAACTACTGCTATAAACCAACAAAACAGACCTTAGTTTACAGACTAACTTTACTAGAATACATTAAGCTTGTGTATTATAGGGATATTTTTATTTAAATAATATAATTTTGGCCGGAACACCACTTTAAAAAAAAAAAAAAAGGTACATTTTTTTCCTTTGGTTTGTTTCAGCTGTTTGCTTTGTTGTAGTTTTCAGACTTTCATGTTAGAAGATTACTGGCAATCTCCATCCTTCTATCTCTCTTTTTCCGCTGGCCGTCCCTTCTTCTCTACTACCACCAGTCAGCCACCACTTATGTAAGACCCTCAATACTTAAGGTAGGGGGACCACCAGTTGGTAAGTTTTTAGGTGTCCTTAAAAGAGAGCCCTCTAATGCGGTTTGCTTTGATATGTTTCAGCTCCGCACGCTCTCGGAGTTAGAGAACAAGAGAGGACAGGCGTTCTCCAAAAGGAGCATAACTCCAGATGTCGATCCCGGTCAAAAGATTCAAAAGATCACGTCGCGCCTCCTCTTCTCCAGAGCAATACAGGCGTCCCAGCAAGAGATCAGGCTGGGCTTGTGGCGCAGTCCCCCCATCCAATAAATTGGGGTGCAAAGACTGTCTAGAGGAGTCTGCAGTAGGCAGGGATCAGGACACTCTGCAGGTCTCATCATTACTAAAGAAGGTAGTAGGAGATTCCTTGTCTGACCTCAGCCCAGCCACCCGCCCAAAGGGTCCCATTGGAAGATCAGCCGGGGACTTCAGCAAGCAGTATGACCATGCCCAGTGTAAAAAAAAATGGCGCTCCCACTCAGGAGAAGAAAAGCTCCAAGGAAGACGTCTCTGATCCTCTTCCCCAGAGCCGGCGCCCCAACAAGAGTCCTGCAGGGCCCGTGGTGCAGTATCTATACCCATGAGGTGAGTAGACACTGCCTGGAGGAGTATACAGCTAACAGGTAATGCCAAATGTCTTTATTGTTGATAAGAGTGGCACAAGATTCTGTTTTGAACTCGCCTTAATTACCTGAAGCAACTGTTACACTTGTATTGGAAACTGTTGGAGACTGTTGCCATAGGAGACAGCACTCTTATCCGTGCAGATGTGGCGTCTTGCTGGGTGCTTTTCCCTGCGTGGCTGTCCTGTAGAAGTCCGGGAGTTTACCGGGTTAGCATTACACAGACATATTTAGGTGCCCCGAGGAGAGTGGTAATGTAGCGCTCAGAGCGCGCTAGTGGGTGTGGCCAAATTGCCCTTGCTGACATCATCACCCTTCAGTGAGGCCAAACAGCCACCTACGACGGCAACAGGTTTGTGTGTGACTATCTCGGTTACTTGGGGAACCACAGCCTGGTCCAGGTAGTATGTCCGGGTCTCAGGGGGACCGAAACCCTGACACATGATTCAGAACCAGAACTGTCCGGCTGAATCCTGGACAGGTGGTACACCCTAGGTGTCTGGCACCCATGAATCTACTTTGCACTGCACCTACTATGCCTTTCGGCCCACTCTATGTAGAGGGAGGTGGATAAGTCATGGCTCTGGAGGTTCTCATTGGACTGAAGGAGTCCTGGGTCCTTGCTACATATATTATAGATGCAGCAGTCTGCTACTCGAAAATAGGGAGGCTGACCAGGAAGTCCCCCCTAGTTGCTTGTATAACCACTGGAGGAGCACCCTTGCACTTTGGCGGTTAGGGAGGCCATATGGTTGAGACCCTGGACTGCGTATTGCTTCCTAGAAACAAAAGTGGGGAAGAATGGAAGGGGTTCGAGAAAAATGCCCCTATAAATAGGCTGTCAAAACTGTGTACCCTGAACAAGCTAATGGTCAACCTACTCCTACATACTGTAGCATCTGCAAGTGCTGGCAGGCCAGCAATAACCAGCCCATGTACTGGGTGAGTCTAATGGGAATGGTTTAATAATTATCAACCAGCTGCTGCACCTGCAGGACTCTGAGGACAGTGGCAGGGTCTGCATCCCTATAGACATGATTTCCTATTGGGAGTATTTTGCAAAAAATTATATTTTTGTAGCAGTGGATGCCAAAAAATCTGACTTGTATTTTAGTGCAGACTTCTGGGAAGATCAGTGAGCCAGTCACACAAGTGCATACCCAGACTCTTAAGGTAAGACCTAGAAGGCACCTTCACGAGTTTTTGGACAGCATGTCTGTACAGAGCCTTGGATGAAGGTATCAGACACTCCCGGTCACTCATGGTCACCTCGGGAGATTCCTCACTGCTCCTCCTCCAGACCATTTCTCTCCCACGGAGCTGCCTAGTCCACCACAACAGTGGCTGGGCTGCTACAATGCTTACAGGCACCTCAGACTCAAGAGGGATTGCAGGTTTTCTACCCAATCCTGTTTGGAGGTCGCAGGGGATGTTGGTTAGTGTCCAGTTGCAGATCGGAAGAGGTCAAACCCTTTTGGGCCCTCTTTGAGATCTTTAAGACGGAGTCCATTAAACAGTATAACCACATGGCTGGAGGCTGTTGTTGGATCGTCAGGATGCCTATCCTATCCTCACACCTTAGAGGGAAAGCAAAGCCAACCTTTCTCCATCCCAATGGTTGGTGTACCTGGGGGTGCTCTGCTATTTCCTCTGTTTTATTTCCATCAGAGGAAGTGGTTACAGTCAGGAACAGAATTCTGAGGACGATTATTTCCGCTTGTTTGATGGCTTCTCAGTGTTTCAGTCATCTGGGCACATTGCATCATGCATATAGTTGATTCCTGGGGTGCATGGGCACCTACACAAATTTCAACTAGAATTCCTAGTGCAAGGGAGGAAACAGGATAGAACACAGTTAATAGGTATTACTCAGTATGAGTATTGGTCCGCGGTGATGGAAAGGCTTAAGGAAGTCTTGGTCCGTTAGGACCGTCAGACTGGAGAATGGCTACGAATCATGTCTGCAAGACAGCCGGGAACATGCACTGCAAAGGACTTTTGGTCAAGGCAAGCAGAGATTCCCAGCCAAGGAGGATAACCTTGAACGCGCTGGGGGTTCAAACAGCCCTTTTAGCACTTTGGCCTTACTACACATAGTCAAGGAGGACCAATCTCCTTGCAGTTTAGTAACAGGGCAGCAGTCGCCTATATTCAGCTCCAGGATGAAACTCGCAGCAATATGCTATTGGGAGAGGTGAAACCTTTAACGCCTGGAGCGGAAGATCACCAGCAAAATTTCGGAAGCAGTTTACCTCCCAGCGGTTTCCTTTGAACAAGTACAAGCTTCCCAGAGCACAACGAGTGGGTCTACGACCCAGGTCTTCTCTGAGCTGGTCCACAGAAGGGGCCTACCACAGACAGACCTCCTCGTTTCCCACAGTAATCACAAACTTTGGTCTGTACCCCAAGGCGCAAGGGTAAGATGCTCTGGTCTCTCCCTGGGACTACAATCTAACCTATATATTTTTCCCCAACATTTCCCATAAATGAGATTCCCCTTGAGGCTGTCAAGGGATAACATAGTTGTCATAGCCAGTCCTCCATATTGACCAGGAGGCCCTGGGTTTTCCCTGGCCATTTATTTCAGGATATAGAAGACATTCCCCTCTATAACATATGCAGACCGGGGCTGCAAGCAGGGACACTAAAGGGGGAGGATGGGCAACTCCGCTTGCTCCAGTTTCACTCCAGAGTGGTCTCTACTTTGTTGTGTGCGAGAAGACATTCTACTTACAACATCTAGGTCTAATTCTGGAAGAAGTTTTCTTGGTAGGGCAAGACATTGATCCTACTGCCCTGCCAGTGTCAGCTGTTCTATACTTCCTCCAGGCCTTAGCCTATCCTCACGTAGCTGACGAGTGTGGGCTATATTGGCAATAAGACATTTGAATGGGCCAAGAATCCTTAAGTTTGCACAACTTTTGAGGACAGTCATGAAGAGTCGGTCACCAAGGAAGAAAGATCTATTGCAGTTGCTGGATCTCATATCAGTTTAATCGTTTGTTCCAACAGAGCAATGTTCGGTTCAGGCCATCACTTACAAGGCAGTATCAAGTGCAAGAACTTTAAGCAGAAGGTTATCAGAGATTCAAGCTCTTGGAGCTTCAAAGTAAAAATATATATGTAGCGCTGGTAGCTTTACAATCTACCGCAGATTAGGAAAATTTAGTAAATTGTGTGTTAGGAAGGTTAGGTTTGCCTCTGTTCCAGCTTGGCTGACGTTGTGTGTGCTTCCGTGCTGACTGGTGGGTGTCTCTGTTACCATTAGTCAGTGTTGGAAGGGCAACGTGTCGAAGTGTATGGATGCTCCTCTGTCCCGGAGGCACGCTCGGTGGAGGTGGTCCTCCGAGTTGCATTCTGGGCGAGGGTATTTATGGGACAGACGCCATATTTTAGGGTTCGTTTTACAGCCACCTGCTGGCCCTCCTGGCCGACAGGTATGCGTTAGGGAGCTACCTCGTGGTCCTCTGATCGGGAGGCCCACGATACAGCGGCGCAGGGGTGGGTCCAGAGGCTTGCCTGGAGCCTACCACCATGGCCGAGGAATGGTCCTGAGCTGTCGGTCCTGTGTGACGAAGCTGGACAACCGAGGAGATCCCAGGGGAGGACCCATCTTGGAGAGATCACGCGGCGTGCTGGTCTATAGAGGGGCCTGGTGACTCGGTTGCAGGATGTATCCAAAAGAAGTAATTATAGCATAGTGTCGCCGGTTCGGCTTAAAGGTTCAGGCACTGTGACTGACTGAAGATCTGATACATCCTGTGGCAGAGGATCGTGCAGATTTACCCCACCAAGTAAGTCTGTGGCAGAGACTTTGATTCGTGCTGCGTACTGGCTGCTAGACCGGTGAGAGAGGCCTATCCAGGCGAGCAAAGAGTGTATCCCATGAGGGGAGCGCATTCCATATAGTATCTGAATTCTACCGGGACATTTGTCGCTAAAATCTTGTAATAAGATATTTGCGTTTCTCCTGAAGGTTTCCTTTTCCACCTCTTTCCTGCTACTTCCTAAAGTTTCACTGTTTAATAAAGCATTGAAAACGTACTCCAGTGTTGGTGCGTGTGTCGTCCAGAGGTAAACTCAACGGAACCCCTAGACCCGATGCCGGTGAAACAGAGGGAAGAAAAGTGAAGGTAACAGACCCGCTTAAACCAGCAGCTCCACCGTGAGTTAGTGCTATATATATATATTCCTTCCTTTCCAGAAAGAGTAGAGTTGGATCTTGTAGATCATCCTGCATCAAACGTAGCAACAGACAGCTGGACATTGCCTAACTTTCCAGAACATCACACAGGAAAGTCACACGTACTCTTCATTTTCAGAACTTTACAGGAGTATCTCTCCACAATTGTCCCTTTCAGGTCATCTAAATAAACCTTTTGTCATTCCAGCTGGGAATCATCAAGGGAAAGAGGTTACTGCCTGGATCCTAGCAGGCTCGGGTTGTATATATAAGACTAGAGGTCGCGAGCCTCCGTCAGTGGCGGCGGAGCACTCTACCAGAGCGGTTAAAGCCTCATCGGCAACACATTCAAGAGAATCTATGGTGCCCATCTGTACAGGGGTATCGTGGTCGCTCCAACATTCCTACTCAAACTTGATGGAATAGACGCGGGGGCTTTGTCATCAGGGGACTTTGTAGGAAGGACTATTCAGTCCTCTGTCTCATGCTAATTAGAAGATTGGTTTGACAAATAGATCCCGCCCTATCAGCTAGTTGTTTATCACTAGTATGCTGCCATGTTGGCGTCAGGAAAACGGAAAATTGTATCAAATACTTACCGTAATTTTCCTTTCCTGACGCCAAACCATGGCAGCATATGAGCCCACCCCCCGATGTGCGTTCCGGTATGTTACAAAGAATGGGGTGGCGGCTAACCTTCATTTATGCTATTCACTGGTCCTGAGGGAGTGGTCAAGAGGCGGAGCTCTATCACTAGTACGCTGCCATGAGCGTGACTGCGAGACGAGTACACAGGAGACCCGGCTCTATTTCGGCAGCGCTCGTCCCCTCCTTCCCCTCGGGGGCGGCCTATATCGGCGTATAAGACGCACACACGATTTTCCCCCCTATTTTAAGGGGGAAAAAGTGCATGTTTTACGCCGATAAATATGGTAGTATAATATACTTATTTCAAATTTTTTAATTTTCGGGTTTTCGGATTTTCGAATTTACTAATTTACGAATATTCAGAAACATTTGTTAAACGGGTTTTCGTTCATTCAGATGTTTCCGAATTAACGAATTTGTCTAAATTAATTAAAAAACGAATTCAGAACGAACAAAATTGCACATGTCTAATGGGGGACTCCTGACTTCTGATGGTGGGGGAGGGGCTACAGATAGAACCGGCCCTCTAAAGGGCGACCATAATGCTGATGCGACCCGCAAGGAAATTGAGTTTGACACCCGTGCTTTAGAAGCCCCTATAGGTCATGAGTCTAGCGTTACGGAGAAATATATGTGGGGGGGGGGGGGGTCCTAAAAAATACATTTCGGGGGCATTTTATGTGCTTGGGTGTAATTTACATTTTTTACTATTTAAAAAGAGAAAATGTTTACTTACCTTGTTTTTTTCCCATCACATAGAGCAGTGGTCTCCAAACTGTGGCCCTTTGCTTGCCTTTATCTGACCCTTGAGGCATTATTCCTGACACCCACAATGGGGCACCTTCTTGCCACGGACACCAACAATGGGGCACTATACCACCCAGTGACACCAACTATTTCTCCTCCTAATACCAAAGATTGGGCATTTCTTACTCCCACTGGTCACATTCCGGCCCACCTAAAGTCTGAAGGACCGTAAACTGGCCCTTTCTTGAGAAGTTTGGAGACCCCTGACATAGAGGACAGAGAGTCCCCCTTAGTGATGATTTTTGGGGGACAAATTCTCTTTAATGAGTTAAACAGAACAAATTGAAGATGAAAATGTCTCCTTTTTTGAGTGATTTTTCAGTTTTGTTACATTTTTGTATGAATTCCATTAAAAGTAACAAATCACTTTTTGCAACATAATATCACCCCCCCAAAAAATCTTAGGCCCCTTTCACACTGAGGCGGTTTGCAGGCGGTATTGCGCTAAAAATACCGCCTGCAAACCGCCCCTAAACAGCCTCCGCTGTTTGTTCAGTGTGAAAGCCCGAGGGCTTTCACACTGAAGCGGTGCGCTGGCAGGACGGTAAAAAAAGTCCTGCAAACCGCTTCTTTGGAGCGGTGATGGAGCGGTGTATTCACCGCTCCTAAACCGCTCCTGCCCATTGAAATCACTGGGACAGCGCGGCTATACCGCGGCAATACCGCGCTATAGCCGCGCTGTACGAGGGATTTTAATCCTTTTTCGGCCGCCAGCGGGGGTTAAAACCGCACCGCTAGCGGCCGAATACCGCTGCAAGAACGACGGTACAGCAGCACTAAAAATAGTGCTGTTGTACCGCTGACGCCCCCACCGCCCCAGTGTGAAAGGGGCCTTAGTGTCCCAAGAAAAAATTGTATTACTTTATTTCATAAATGATGACTAAGTTATTGATTATTGATCAGCCCCATATCAGGAATGTATAGATTGTTCTGCTCAGTGGCGGCGGGGGGGGGGGGGGGTTAATATTTGATGTAATTTGGGGGCCTCACCTGTTCTTTCTCTGGCTTTTTACTGGGGTTCCCCAATGTGTGGGGGAGTTTGCTGTTTGCCCACAAGGGGGCAGCATTGCACTTGCTATGCGCAGTGAGCGTACATGATGTACATGATTTATGGGCGTCGCTCGCCTTCACTGCGCTGTAATTAGCGGAATGACAATGCGAGGAAACTGCCATCCAAACACTGGAGGGAAAGCGGTGAAGACCTGATAACAGGAGACAATAGCGGATTGTGCCGCACGCTCACCCTGCGCTGGGCGATCGGTGTAAATATAGAAAACGTGTCATAGTTTATATTGTCTCTTCTGACTGCTAAATGAGGGGTCACCACTCACCGCCACCTCAGAAAGGGGGGAGCGACACGCCCCGACCGCCACCGCACAAAGGGCGCGACACGCCCCGACCGCCACCGCAGAAAGGGGGCGCGACACGCCCCGAACGCCACCGCAGAAAAGGGGGTGCAACACGCCTCGACCGCCACCGCAGAAAAGGGGGTGCAACACGCCTCGACCGCCACCGCAGAAAGGGGGTGCGACACGCCCCGACCGCCACCGCAGAAAAGGGGGTGCAACACGCCTCGACCACCACCGCAGAAAGGGGGCGCGACACGCCTCGACCACCACCGCAGAAAGGGGGCGCGACACGCCTCGACCGCCACCGCAGAAAAGGGGGTGCAACACGCCCCGACCGCCACCGCAGAAAAGGGGGTGCAACACGCCTCGACCACCACCGCAGAAAGGGGGCGCGACACGCCTCGACCACCACCGCAGAAAGGGGGCGCGACACGCCTCGACCGCCACCACAGAAAAGGGGGTGCGACACGCCCCGACCGCCACCGCAGAAAGGGGGTGCGACACGCCTCGACCACCACCGCAGAAAGGGGGTGCGACACGCCTCGACCACCACCGCAGAAAGGGGGCGCGACACGCCTCGACCACCACCGCAGAAAGGGGGCGCAACACGCCTCGACCACCACCGCAGAAAGGGGGTGCGACACGCCTCGACCACCACCGCAGAAAGGGGGTGCGACACGCCTCGACTGCCACCGCAGAAAAGGGGGTGCGACACGCCTCGACCACCACCGCAGAAAAGGGGGTGCGACACGCCCCGACCGCCACCGCAGAAAGGGGGAGCGACACGCCTCGACCACCACCGCAGAAAGGGGGTGCGACACGCCTCGACTGCCACCGCAGAAAAGGGGGTGCGACACGCCTCGACCACCACCGCAGAAAGGGGGCGCGACACGCCTCGACCGCCACCACAGAAAAGGGGGTGCGACACGCCCCGACCGCCACCGCAGAAAGGGGGAGCGACACGCCTCGACCACCACCGCAGAAAGGGGGCGCGACACGCCTCGACCACCACCGCAGAAAGGGGGCGCAACACGCCTCGACCACCACCGCAGAAAGGGGGTGCGACACGCCTCGACTGCCACCGCAGAAAAGGGGGTGCGACACGCCTCGACCACCACCGCAGAAAGGGGGTGCGACACGCCTCGACTGCCACCGCAGAAAAGGGGGTGCGACACGCCTCGACCGCCACCGCAGAAAAGGGGGTGCGACACGCCTCGACCACCACCGCAGAAAGGGGGTGCGACACGCCTCGACCACCACCGCAGAAAGGGGGTGCGACACGCCTCGACCGCCACCGCAGAAAGGGGGTGCGACACGCCTCGACCGCCACCGCAGAAAAGGGGGTGCGACACGCCCCGACCGCCACCGCAGAAAAGGGGGTGCGACACACCCCGACCACCACCGCAGAAAGGGGGTGCGACACGCCCCGACCGCCACCGCAGAAAAGGGGGTGCGACACGCCTCGACCGCTACCGCAGAAAGGGGGTGCGACACGCCTCGACCGCCACCGCAGAAAAGGGGGTGCGACACGCCCCGACCGCCACCGCAGAAAAGGGGGTGCGACACGCCTCGACCACCACCGCAGAAAAGGGGAGCGACACGCCCCAACCGCACGCCGCACTTCATTAAAGACCAATTCAACTTTATTCAGGTTATGGACCCGTGAAAAAAAACAAAAACGATTGCACTTTTTTATAATTAATACAACTGCCTGAACTGTTGATAATACTTCCATCTATAGTTAATATAGCATACACTGTAAAGCATACAGATATTATTATTATATATCTTACACTATAGATGATACTACCTGAACTGTAAAAAACACTTTCACTGTTGGTACAAAATATACAACAGATATTATGTTACCTGCAATAGAAATAAAACTGCCTGAACTGCAGATAATACTTCCACCTATAGTTAATATACCATACACCATACACATATTATTATACATCTTACACTATATATAAAATAGCCTGAACTGTAAAAAATACCTTCACAGTTGGTACAGAATACACTACAGATAATATATTAGCTGAAATATGAATAAAACCACTTGTACTGTAGATAATGCTTCCATCTATACTCAATATAGCATACACTATAATGTATACAGGTATTATTATATGTCTTACACTATAGATAATACTGCCTGAACTGTAAAAAACACTTTCAGTGTTGGTACAAAATATACAACAGATATGTTACCTGCAATATAAATAAAACTGCCTGAACTGTAAAAAATACTTTCACCTATAGTTAATATACCATACACTATACAGATATTATTCTACATCTTACACTGTAGATAATACCGCTTGAACTGTAAAAAAAATACTTTCACAGTTGGTATAAAATACACTAGAGATTATATATTATTTGCAATATGAATAAAACCGCTTGAACTGTAGATAATACTTCCACCTATAGTTGATATATTATACACCATACAGATATTATTATCTTACACTATAGATAATACTGCCTGAACTGTAGATAATACAACATACTTCTATAATTAGCACAACATACACTATAGATAATGGATGTACGTATTACTGCCTGAACTGTACATACTGCTTCCAGAGCCACAGATAAAGTGAATACAGCATACATAACACTATAGATAAATAATGCCTGAACTGTAGAAAATACAACATTCATGGTTATTATTGCTGCCTGACCAGTAGATTGTAATTAGTTAATACAGAATACACCACAAATGATATGACATAACTTTGCACCATATTGCCAGAACTGTAGAGGCTGCAATATGTGTTATAGATGTTACTGCCTGAACTGCAGATAATACTTCCATGATTAGCACATACATACACTTCAGGTAATCTTATATAACCTGGATGTGCGTATCACTGCCTGAACTGTACCTACTACCTCCCTGGCTACATCTAAAGGTACTACAGCTTACACTACAGATAATATTATATAAACTGCACTATACATAATAATGCCTGAACTGTAGATAATACAGGAAATGTGATCTTTGATCCTGAACTGTAGATTTAGATTTCATACTCGCTGTAGCATGCACTACAAAATATATGTTGTGTGTTTGTATATACTGTATATATATTGTATACTGTATATAACCTGCACTATTGATAACACTGCTTGAACTATAGAGAATACAATATCAATATGTCCAGTATATATTATGGCCTAAGCTGTAGATCAGGGATATGCATTTAGCGGACCTCCAGCTGTTGGGAAACTACAAGTCCCATCATGCCCCTGCCTCTGGGTGTCATGCTTGTGGCTGTCAGAGTCTTGCTATGCCTCATGGGACTTGTAGTTCTGCAACAGCTGGAGGTCCGCTAATTGTATATCCCTGCTGTAGATACTCCCTTCCATAATGAATATATTATAGACAATATCACCTGCCCTGTACATACATTCTGTTGCGTATCAAGGAGGAAGGATTTTGTAAGCTGTGGAAGTATTCTCTTCAGTTCAGGCATTTTATTATATATAGTGCAGTTATAGAATATCATGTGTAGTGTATAGAAGGTTATGTAGATCTCCACTAGGAGGCGACCCCCTCAGAGTTCAGCATTAGGAAGACTCGTGGCCGGTGTCAGTACAAAGGGGGTTATTTACGAAAGGCAAATCCACTTGGCACTGAGAGTTCACTGTGAAGTTCAGTCGTTCTAAATCTGAGGGGAAGCTCTGAAATGAGGGGAAGCTCTGCTGATTTTATCATCCAATCATGTACAAGCTAAAATGCTGTTTTTTAATTTTCCTTGCATGTCCCCCTCGGATCTCCAGCGACTTCACTTCCAAGTGCACTTGTAGTGCAAAGTGGATTTTCCTTTAGTAAATAACCCCCATTGTCTCACATGTTGCAGGTCTTTGGTGCCAGCTGGCAGCATCCGGGCCTTGGCGGTTCTTCTGCCCCCTGTTCTGGGACTCTGCGCCGGCAGATGATGCGTCTTTATCATCGTCTGTCTTCCTGGCATGGAGCGCCCCACGTTCAACACCGCCACTGCTCCTGTCGGCCCCTCTAGGAGGCGGGAGAGTTCACACAACTTCATAGAACAGACTGTATTCCCATCCCCCACCACCAGGGGGCTTTTACTTTTCTTTGTAAGGGGTTAAGTGTTCATTTATTTATTTACTATGATTCTTTTTTTGTTAAGGGTTAGTGGTTAATATTAGTCCTAAAGGGTTATTATTAGTGTTAGGGGTTATTATCAGGGTTAGGGGTTATTATTAGTGTTAGGGGTTATTATTAGTGTTAGGGGTTAATATTAGTGTTAGGGGTTATTATTAGTGTTAGGGGTTAATATTAGTGTTAGGGGTTATTATTAGTGTTAGGGGTTAATATTAGTGTTAGGGGTTAATATTAGTGTTAGGGGTTATTATTAGTGTTAGGGGTTATTATTAGTGTTAGGGGTTATTATTAGTGTTAGGGGTTATTATTAGTGTTAGGGGTTAATATTAGTGTTAGGGGTTAATATTAGTGTTAGGGGTTATTATTAGTGTTAGGGGTTAATATTAGTGTTAGGGGTTAATATTAGTGTTAGGGGTTATTATTAGTGTTAGGGGTTAATATTAGTGTTAGGGGTTAATATTAGTGTTAGGGGTTAATATTAGTGTTAGGGGTTATTATTAGTGTTAGGGGTTAATATTAGTGTTAGGGGTTAATATTAGTGTTAGGGGTTATTATTAGTGTTAGGGGTTATTATTAGTGTTAGGGGTTAATATTAGTGTTAGGGGTTATTATTAGTGTTAGGGGTTATTATTAGTGTTAGGGGTTATTATTAGTGTTAGGGGTTAATATTAGTGTTAGGGGTTAATATTAGTGTTAGGGGTTATTATTAGTGTTAGGGGTTAATATTAGTGTTAGGGGTTATTATTAGTGTTAGGGGTTAATAACATCATCTTTCACATCCTATCAAAAATTGGGGTACACGTTGTGTTTTGTTTTCATTAAAATGAATTAAAATGTATATTTTTTTGCAAATAAATTGCGTTCAAAAGAATCGCTGCGCAAATTCCGTGTGACATAAAAAAATTGCAATAATCCCCATTTTATTCTCTGGGGTCTCTGCTGAAAAGAATAAATAATATTTGGGGGAGTCATGTCTTTTAAATAAAAATACTGATTGTTATATGTAGGAGAGAAGTGTCCGGATTGGCTTTGTGCTCCTTTTGTCTGCCATGGCGGTCCGGTGTCTGACACCCGGACAAATGTTGCGTGCCCGGCGGGGAGAACGATCGTCTCTGATCTGAGTGATCCTGACATTCTCGGATTGGGAGGACGGATGAGTGATGTCACCTGAGATTAGGATCTTTCTTCTTTCTGCATGACGGGAGGGAACGGCTCTCACCTGCCGCCGCCGCCGCTGCACACCTGTCCACCGCCAGAGGGAGGCGCCGCTACCTGACACCAGACTCAGGAGACGGGTCTGCGTTCCCACAGCGACCAATCACTAACGACCTCTCACCGTCTGACCAGTGGCAGGAGAACCAGTGGCCGCCCCATCACCCGCACTCTGCTCTTAGTGGGCGGGGTCCGGCTTAACTGCTGTGCGATTGGTCAGCAGGAGAAGTGTCAAGATGGTCATACACTATACAATCTGATTGTACAATCTCCTCTGCATCCGCCATTACTATGCAGCGCCGTCCTGATTGGATACAAATGTATCATTATATCTCTGATTGGATACAGTATAAAAATGCATTATATTTCCAAAAGTATTGGGGCACCTGCCTTTGTGGACGGCCTTCCCAGAAGAGGTGAAGCTGTTATAGCTGCAAAGGGCGGAGCCAACTCAATATTGAACCCTCCGGACTAAGACTGGGGGGTCATTAAAGGTCATGTGTGTGTAAAGGCAGGCGTCCCAATACTTTTGGTAATATAGTGATATCTTGTGGTATGTAGTGGTATTGTCTGGTATGTAATCGTCTCTAGTGGGATGATGTGCTATGTATTTGGAGGTATGTAGCAGTATTTGGAGGTACGTAGTAGTATTTGGTGGTATTTTGTGGTATGTAATGGTATTTGGAGGTATGTAGTGGTAGTTGGTGGTATTTGGAGATATGAAGTAGTAGTTGGTTGTATTTGGAAGTATGTAGTGGTGTTTGGAGGTATTTGGAGGTATGTAGTAGTAGTTGGTGGTAGTTGGTGGTAGTTGGTGGTATTTGGAGGTATGTAGTAGTAGTTGGTGATATTTGGAGGTATGTAGTAGTAGTTGGTGATATTTGGAGGTATGTAGTAGTAGTTGGTGGTATTTGGAGATATGAAGTAGTAGTTGGTTGTATTTGGAAGTATGTAGTGGTATTTGGAGGTATTTGGAGGTATGTAGTAGTAGTTGGTGGTAGTTGGTGGTATGTAGTGGTATTTGGAGGTATGTAGTAGTAGTTGGTGGTATTTGGAGGTATGTAGTAGTAGTTGGTGATATTTGGAGGTATGTAGTAGTAGTTGGTGGAATTTGGAGGTAGATAAAAAGGTAATGAGAGCAAGGTGTGTACAGGGGGGGGGGGGCCAATATCCTAGGAAATGTAATTATAGAAAGAGATATGCACTATAAGTGCATTTAGGTCGCCCTTAATGGATATTTTTACTGGCCAAAAATGAGTATTTAATCTCATAGATTGTTTTATATAAAAGTGCACTAGAGTGCCATCTTTATTAAACACATTCAATATATAAAAGGTGACAGTAGAAAATACAATTATATAAAGTACAAATACAAACACTGTACATTCAATTGCATATAGAGGATATAGCACCCATGTGCCTACAGCCCGCAGCCTGTATGTAGAAGATCAGGCGGATGAGGTGTATGGCACGTAACCCGACATGTTTCGGAAATAGGTATGTATTACTCCTTCATCAAGGGATTTATAATTAGGTGCTCAAATCTATCTGTAAATATCAAAAGACAATAAAAGAAAAAAAAGTAGTAGAAAATATCTATATCGTCATGAATTGTATGCGACTGCATTTTTGCAATATATGCGATTTTAGTAATTATTGAAAAAGTAGTATAAGAAAAGTCTAGTATGGACTAATTATACTTACATCAATTTGATTCATAAAAACAGGCAGAAAATGACAAAGAACAGCGGTTAAACCAGTACAACTGGGAACAGGCTGGCTTCTGGTTCACATAACACAAGGTGGGCAACCAGGAGTGCAATGCAGAGCGTTGCAGCACTTTCACAAGGGATGGCCGATGGAGATCTGTGTGTTTAAAGAGTGATGTTGTAAATGTACAAGGCATATAGTTAAGCCAATGCTTTGCTGAAAGACAAAGTAGTCGTTCAGCTATAGTAAAAGGGGAGAGTAAGCATGTAGGGTAAGTATTCAAATATATGGAGCAAAGTATCTAATCAAATTACCTTGTGGCTGTTTAGTGATCTCTCAAGACCACCTTGTGTTATGTGAACCAGAAGCCAGCCTGTTCCCAGTTGTACTGGTTTAACCGCTGTTCTTTGTCATTTTCTGCCTGTTTTTATGAATCAAATTGATGTAAGTATAATTAGTCCATACTAGACTTTTCTTATACTACTTTTTCAATAATTACTAAAATCGCATATATTGCAAAAATGCAGTCGCATACAATTCATGACGATATAGATATTTTCTACTACTTTTTTTCTTTTATTGTCTTTTGATATTTACAGATAGATTTGAGCACCTAATTATAAATCCCTTGATGAAGGAGTAATACATACCTATTTCCGAAACATGTCGGGTTACGTGCCATACACCTCATCCGCCTGATCTTCTACATACAGCCTGCGGGCTGTAGGCACATGGGTGCTATATCCTCTATATGCAATTGAATGTACAGTGTTTGTATTTGCACTTTATATAATTGTATTCTCTACTGTCACCTTTTATATATTGAATGTGTTTAATAAAGATGGCACTCTAGTGCACTTTTATATAAAACAATCTATGAGATTAAATACTAATTTTTGGCCAGTAAAAATATCCATTAAGGGCGACCTAAATGCACTTATAGTGCATATCTCTTTCTATAAAGGTATTTGGAGGTATGTAGTGGTAGTTGGTGGTACTTGGTGGTACGTAGTGATATTTAGATGTATGAAGTAGTAGTTGGTGGTATTTGGAGGTATGTAGCAGTATTTGGAGGTATGTAGTGATATTTGGAGGTATGTAGTGGTAGTTGATGGTATGTAGTAGTAGTTGGTAGAATTTGGTGGTAGTTGGTAGTATTTGGAGGTATGTAGTAGTAGTTGGTGGAATTTGGTGGTATTTGGTGGCATGTAGTGGTTGTTGGTGGAATTTTGTGGTATTCGGAGGTATGTAGTGGTAGTTGGTGGTATTTGGAGGTATGTAGTAGTAGTTGGTGGTATTTGGGGGTATGTAGTAATAGTTGGTTGTATTTGGAAGTATGTAGTGGTGTTTGGAGGTATGTAGTGGTATTTGGTGCTATGTAGTGATAGTTGGTGGTATTTGGAGGTATATAGTGATATTTGGGGGTATTTAGTAGTATTTGGTGGTATTTGGGGGTATGTAGTGGTGTTTGGTGGTATGTAGTGGTGTTTGGTGGTATGTAGTAGTATTTGGAGGTATGTAGTGATATTTGGAGGTATTTGGAGGTATGCAGTAGTAGTTGGTGGTAGTTGGTGGTATGTAGTGATATTTGGAGGTATGTAGTAGTAGTTGGTGGTAGTTGGTGGTATGTAGTAGTAGTTGGTGGAATTTGGAGGCATGTAGTAGTAGTTGGTGGAATTTGGTGGTATTTGGAGGTATGTAGTGGTAGTTGGTGGTACTTGGTGGTACGTAGTGATATTTAGAGGTATGAAGTAGTAGTTGGTGGTATTTGGAGGTATGTAGTGATATTTGGAGGTATGTAGTGGTAGTTGGTGGTATGTAGTAGTAGTTGGTAGAATTTGGTGGTAGTTGGTGGTATTTGGAGGTATGTAGCAGTAGTTGGTGGAATTTGGTGGTATTTGGTGGCATTTGGAGGTATGTAGTGATAGTTGGTGGTATTTGGAGGTATGTAGTGGTAGTTGGTGGAATTTGGTGGTATTTGGAGGTATGTAGTGGTAGTTGGTGGTACTTGGTGGTATGAAGTAGTAGTTGGTGGTATTTGGAGGTATGTAGCGATAGTTGGTGGTATTTGGAGGTACTTGGTGGTATGTAGTGATATTTAGAGGTATGAAGTAGTAGTTGGTGGTATTTGGAGGTATGAAGTAGTAGTTGTTGGTATTTGGAGGTATGTAGTGATATTTGGAGGTATGTAGTGGTAGTTGGTGGAATTTGGAGGTATGTAGTGGTAGTTGGTAGAATTTGGTGGTAGTTGGTGGTATTTGGTGGTATGTAGTAGTATTTTGGGGTATGTAGTGGTATTTGGTGGTATTTGGAGGTATGTAGTGGTAGTTGGTGGAATTTGGTGATATTTGGAGGTATGTAGTAATAGTTGGTGGAATTTGGTGGTAGTTGGTGGTATTTGGAGGTATGTAGTGATATTTGGAGGTATGTAGTGGTAGTTGGTGGTATTTGGAGGTATGTAGTAGTAGTTGGGAGAATTTGGTGGTAGTTGGTGGTATTTGGAGGTATGTAATGGTAGTTGGTGGAATTTGGTGGTATTTGGAGATATGTAGTAATAGTTGGTGGAATTTGGTGATAGTTGGTGGTATTTGGAGGTATGTAATGGTAGTTGGTGGAATTTGGTGGTATTTGGAGATATGTAGTAATAGTTGGTGGAATTTGGAAGTATGAAGTAGTAGTTGGTGGTATTTGGAGTTATGTAGTGATATTTGGAGGTATGTAGTAGTAGTTGGTAGAATTTGGTGGTAGTTGGTGGTATTTGGAGGTATGTAGTAGTAGTTGGTAGAATTTGGTGGTAGTTGGTGGTATTTGGAGGTATGTAGTGGTAGTTGGTGGTATTTGGAGGTATGTAGTAGTAGTTGGTGGTATTTGGAGGTATGTAGTGGTAGTTGGTGGTAGTCGGTGGTATTTGGAGGTATGTAGTAGTAGTTGGTGGTAGTTGGTGGTATGTAGTGGTAGTTGGTGGTATTTGGTGGTATTTGGTGGTATTTGGAGGTATGTAGTGATATCTCGTGGTATTTCTTGGTATTTTCCGCTCTCCAGGTTCTCAGGGAGCGGCGTGCGTTGGCACAGAGGAGATGGCTCGGTACCAGGAGGGGGGGAGGGGTGACTAAGCGGCACGGTGTCACGAAACGCGCTCGCTCGGCCACGACTATCTGGGGCGCTGTGAGTGAATTCAGGTGTCAGAAAACAAACGTTTGTGTTGGGCGAGGCGATATGAGCGATCGTCTTATCATGACAGGTTGGTTACATTTCTCGGCGTTATCTTATCGCTCTTGTAGAACGAACGTTTCACGCTCTCATTAATATACTCCACACACATTCGTCACCCGGCCGGGACGCTGGCACTACATCCGATCGGGAAGAGGACCTGTCACCGACGGACGGGGATGTCTGGAATAGAATTCCTGAACTTTGCAGTCGGGGTTCCTCCTCATTGGCCAGATTGGGGGTGACAATCGCTACAATTTGCAACAATGAAAAGAATTGTCTAGAATTGGACTCATCCCGGATGGTGCACTGCGAAGTCCAATGGTGCGATGCGAAGTCCGATGGTGCACTGCGAAGTCCGATGGTGCGCTGCGATGCAAAGTCTGATGGTGCGCTGCAATGCAAAGTCCGATGGTGCGCTGAGAAGTCCAATGCTGAGCTGCGAAGTCCGATGGTGCGCTGCGAAGTCCGATGGTGCGCTGCGATGCAAAGTCTGATGGTGCGCTGCGCTGCGAAATCCGATGGTGCACTGAGAAGTCCAATGCTGAGCTGCGAAGTCCCATGGTGCGCTGCGAAGTCCGATGGTGCGCTGCGCTGCGAAGTCCGATGGTGCGCTGAGAAGTCCGATGGTGCACTGCGATGCGAAGTCCGATGGTGCACTGCGATGCGAAGTCCGATGGTGCACTGCGATGCGAAGTCCGATGCTGCGATGCAAAGTCCGATAGTGCGCTGTGAAGTCCAATGGTGCACTGAGATGCGAAGTCCGATGCTGCGATGCGAAGTCCGATGGTGCGCTGCGATGCGAAGTCTGATGGTGCGCTGAGAATGCGAAGTCCGATGGTGCGCTGAGAAGTCCAATGCTGAGCTGCGAAGTCCGATGGTGCACTGCGATGCGAAGTCCGATGCTGCGATGCGAAGTCTGATGGTGCGCTGAGAAGTCCAATGCTGAGCTGTGAAGTCCCATGGTGCACTGCGATGCGAAGTCTGATGGTGCACTGCGATGCGAAGTCCGATGCTGCGATGCGAAGTCCGATGGTGCGCTGCGCTGCGAAGTCCGATGGTGCGCTGCGAAGTCCGATGGTGCGCTGCGCTGCGAAGACAGATGGTGCTCTGTGATGCGAAGTCCGATGGTGCGCTGCGAAGTCCGATGGTGCGCTGAGCTGCGAAGTCCGATGGTGCTCTGTGATGCGAAGTCCGATGGTGCGCTACGAAGTCCAATGGTGCGCTGCGAAGTCCGATGGTGCGCTGCGATGGAAAGTCCTGCGATTCCTTGCGTTAACGGCCGGTGTTACATCATCATGTGTTCCTCTGGTGGGATTTGGGGGGGAGGGGCTCCGCTAAGCTCACATTGGACTCAATTCACAAAGCTTCACACAAGGCTGAGGATCTTCCAGTGTCAGTTATTTTTAAATCTGATTTGGCACTGAAAATAACTGACACTTTTTTTTTAAAAACAAACAAACAAGCTTTGTGTCCCATCAGTACTGAGAGAGGGTTTGTTCAGTGCCAATGCAGAACTGCATCCCCTCCCCCGCTCTTAATGCATGCCATAGAGTGAGAGTACCACCCTGCACCCATTCTCTGCCCCCTTGCTCCGACTGTCTGTGGTTGGCATGGACTGCACATGCCACTGATTTGGAACGTGTGTGGTGAGGGCGCCTTGGGCACCTGACCCTTCTGCCCACCCCCTTGTCCCAGCCCCGCCCCCCACTGCCAGTTATATTCTGGGGAGACTCCATCCAGATTCGTTTGCTGTTGTGCAGATTCACCCTCCAGAGGACAACGCAATCATCATGTCTGCTGAACGATTGTTAAATAGAAAGCCAAGTAAATGTTGCTGCATGCGGATCGTGGAAAAGATTTCCTATCAGTCAGAGGAACGGGAATGCGCAGTCATTGTGTGCGGAAGGAATGAGTAAGACGGGGACGTGACCTCAGACTAGGAAGAGAGGAAAGTTCAGAACTAATCTTAGTAAGCATTTATATTACTGAAGGAATAGTTGTTGCCTGCAATAGGTTTCCATCGGAGGTAGCCTGATCACTGGGGGAGGGGAGACTGAGGAAATGCTTCATCCTGCCTGCAGCAGACTGATGACATCATCTCAGAATAGGCGGAGTCACTGACTGGAGCTCAGGGACGGCTTTTCAGTAATAAATGACATGGCAGCTGTATATCCACCTCCTGAC
The DNA here is from genome assembly GCF_042186555.1 of Aquarana catesbeiana. Classification (NCBI taxonomy): domain Eukaryota; kingdom Metazoa; phylum Chordata; class Amphibia; order Anura; family Ranidae; genus Aquarana; species Aquarana catesbeiana. The sequence continues at coordinate 344,742,910 of NC_133330.1, forward strand.
CAAAATACGTTGCGGTTAAGGTAGAGCAGATGGCAGAGCACAGAGAACAGAGCACAGAGAGCAGAGCACAGGGGGCAGAGGGCAGAGCACAGAGGGCAGAGCACAGGGGGCAGAGGGCAGAGCACAGAGAGCAGAGCACAGGGGGCAGAGCACAGGGGGCAGAGGGCAGAGCACAGAGAGCAGAGCACAGGGGGCAGAGGGCAGAGCACAGAGGGCAGAGCACAGGGGGCAGAGGGCAGAGCACAGAGCATAGAGGGCAGAGCACAGAGAGCAGAGCACAGAGGGCAGAGCACAGAGGGCAGAGCACAGGGGGCAGAGCACAGGGGGCAGAGCACAGGGGGCAGAGCACAGAGGGCAGAGCACAGGGGGCAGAGCACAGAGAGCAGAGCACAGGGGGCAGAGTGCAGAGCACAGAGGGCAAAGCGCAGAGCATAGAGGGCAGAGCACAGAGAGCAGAGCACAGAGGGCAGAGCACAGAAAGCAGAGCATAGATGGCAGAGCACAGAGAGCAGAGCACAGAGAGCAGAGCATAGAGAGCAGAGCACAGGGGGCAGAGGGCAGAGCGCAGAGGGCAGAGAGCAGAGCACAGGGGGCAGAGCACAGGGGGCAGAGTGCAGAGCACAGAGGGCAAAGCGCAGAGCACAGAGGGCAAAGCACAGAGGACAAAGCGCAGAGCATAGAGGGCAGAGCACAGAGAGCAGAGCACAGGGGGCAGAGGGCAGAGCACAGAGCGCAGAGAGCAGAGCACAGGGGGCAAAGCACAGAGAGCAGAGCACAGGGGGCAGAGCACAGAGAGCAGAGCACAGAGAGCAGAGCACAGGGGGCAGAGGGCAGAGCACAGAGCGCAGAGAGCAGAGCACAGGGGGCAGAGCACAGGGGGCAGAGGGCAAAGCGCAGAGCACAGAGGGCAAAGCACAGAGGGCAAAGCGCAGAGCATAGAGGGCAGAGCATAGAGAGCAGAGCACAGAGAGCAGAGCACAGGGGGCAGAGCACAGAGAGCAGAGCACAGAGGGCAGAGCACAGAGAGCAGAGCGCAGAGGGCAGAGCACAGGGGGCAGAGGGCAGAGCACAGAGCGCAGAGGGCAGAGCGCAGAGAGCAGAGCACAGAGGGCAGAGCACAGAGGGCAGAGGGCAGAGCACAGAGGGCAGAGCACAGAGGGCAGAGCACAGAGAGCAGAGCACAGAGAGCAAAGCACAGAGCACAGAGAGCAGAGCACGGAGCAGAGGGCAGAGCACAGGGGGCAGAGCACAGGGGGCAGAGCACAGGGGGCAGAGCGCAGATGGCAGAGCGCAGATGGCAGAGGGCAGAGGGCAGGGCACAGAGGGCAGGGAACAGAGGGCAGAGCACAGAGCGCAGAGGGCAAGCGCAGAGGGCAGAGCACACAGGGCAGAGCGCAGACTGCAGAGGGCAGAGCACAGAGCGCAGAGCAGACTGAATTACATCCAGTTCAGGGTTACAACTTCATATCAGCTTAATATCAGTGGGATACAAAAAAAAGCGGAGCGCTCCTTGAAGTGGGTCACATGTCTGGGATCTGACATCCTGCAGATCTGTGAATAATGTGTCCGGGTCCTCGGTGGAGGAACGATGACCCCGGCCTCGAACTCTCACACAGCAGCTTTGTCATAAGTGGGCGGGGCCTGGCAGAGCGTGCGCAAATATTGTCAGAGTTGGAACATCAAATATTAGTAGATAAGTGGAGCGCTAATCTGAAAATTGTTCTGATTAATATATCTGCACTCCACAGAGGAGATCCCGGCCAAGACCGCGGCCATGCCAGGCAATTCACTGCAATCGCCATGCCAGCACCGCCCCCTCCGCTCCACTTCTACTGACAGAATCGATTATTTGTGATGGAAATCAAACGATGAGTCGGCGGCAGAAATGAGTAATAAAATTTGGGCGATTCGCAGATATCACCGACACCACTGACATCACCAACATCACCACCATCACCGACACCACCAACATCACCGACATCACCGACACCACCAACATCACCGACATCACCACCATCACCGACACCACCAACATCACCGACACCACCGACATCACCGACATCACCGACACCACCGACATCACCGACATCACCGACATCACCACCATCACCGACACCACCGACATCACCGACATCACCGACATCACCACCATCACCGACACCACTGACATCACCGACATCACCACCACCACCGACACCACCGACACCACCGACATCCACCAACGTCACCGACACCACCGACATCACCGACACCACCGACATCACCGACATCACCGACACCACTGACATCACCGACATCACCGACATCAACGACATCACCACCATCACCGACACCACCGACATCACCGACATCACCACCATCACCGACACCACTGACATCACCGACATCACCACCACCACCGACACCACCGACACCACCGACATCCACCAACGTCACCGACACCACCGACATCACCGACACCACCGACATCACCGACATCACCGACATCACAGACATCCACCGACATCACCGACACCACCGACATCACCGACACCACCGACATCCACCGACACCACCGACACCACCGACACCACGGACACCACCGACATCCACCGACACCACCGACATCACCGACACCACCGACATCACCGACATCACCGACACACCGACATCACAGACATCACCGACATCCACCGACATCACCACTATCACCGACACCACCACCATCACTGACACCACCGACATCCACCGACATCACCGACATCACCACCACCAACACCACGGACACCACCACCAACACCACCGACATCACCGACACCACGGACACCACCGACATCCACCGACACCACCGACATCACCGACACCACCGACATCACCAACCTCACTGACATCACCGACACCACTGACATCACCGACACCACCGACATCACCGACACCACCACCACCGACATCCACCGACATCCACCGACATCACTGACACCACCAACACCACCGACACCACCACCAACACCACCGACATCCACCGACATCACCGACATCCAACGACACCACCGACCTCACCGACCTCACCGTCACCACCACCATCACTGACACCACCGACATCACCGACACCACCGACATCCCCCAACATCACCGACACCACCACCATCACCGACACCACCGACATCCACCGACATCCACCGACATTCACTGACATCACAACACCACCACCATCAACGACATCACCGACACCACCACCAACACCACCGACATCCACCGACATCACTGACATCCACCGACATCGCCGACCTTACCGTCACCACCACCATCACCGACACCACCGACATCACCGACACCACCGACATCCACCAACATCACCGACACCACCACCATCACCGACACCACCGACATCCACTGACATCACGACACCACCAACATCACCGACACCACTGACATCACCGACATCACCACCATCACCGACAACATCACCGACACCACCGACATCAACCAACATCACCGACACCACCGACATCACCGACACCACCGACATCACCGACACCACCGACATCCACCGACATCACCGACACCACCGACATCAACCAACATCACCGACACCACCGACATCACCGACACCACCGACATCAACCAACATCACCGACACCACCGACATCACCGACACCACCGACATCACCGACACCACCGACATCACCGACACCACCGACATCACCGACATCACCGACATCACCACTATCACCGACATCACCGACACCACCGACATCCACCGACATCACCGACACCACCGACATCAACCAACATCACCGACACCACCGACATCACCGACACCACCGACATCACCGACACCACCGACATCCACCGACATCACCGACACCACCGACATCGCCGACACCACTGACACCACCGACATCCACCGACGTCACCGACACCACCGACATCACCGACATCACCGACATCCACCGACATCACCACTATCACCGACACCACCACCATCACTGACACCACCGACATCCACCGACATCACCGACATCACCGACATCACTGACATCACCGACATCACCGACATCACCACCACCAACACCACGGACACCACCACCAACACCACCGACATCACCGACATCACCGACATCACCGACACCACCGACATCACCAACCTCACGGACCTCACCGACACCACCACCATCACCGACACCACTGACATCACCGACACCACTGACATCACCGACACCACCGACATCACCGACACCACCACCACCGACATCCACCGACATCACTGACACCACCATCACCGACACCACCACCAACACCACCGACATCCACCGACATCACCGACATCCAACGTCACCACCGACATCACCAACCTCACCGACCTCACCGTCACCACCACCATCACTGACACCACCGACATCACCGACACCACCAACATCCCCCAACATCACCGACACCACGGACATCCACCGACATCCACCGACATTCGCTGACATCACGACACCACCACCATCACCGACATCACCGACATCACTGACATCCACCGACATCGCCGACATCACCAACCTCACCGACCTCACCGTCAGAGGGATGATAGGAGAGATGAGAGGAGGGATGAGAGGAGGGATGAGCGGAGGGATGAGAGGAGGGATGAGCGGAGGGATGAGAGGAGGGATGAGCGGAGGGATGAGAGGAGGGATGAGAGGAGAGATGAGAGAAGGGATGAGAGGAGGGATGAGAGGAGGGATGAGCGGAGGGATGAGCGGAGGGATGAGATGAGGGATGAGCGGAGGGATGAGAGGAGGGATGAGAGAAGGGATGAGAGAAGGGATGAGAGGAGGGATGAGCGGAGGGATGAGAGGAGGGATGAGCGGAGGGATGAGAGGAGGGATGAGAGGAGAGATGAGAGAAGGGATGAGAGGAGGGATGAGAGGAGGGATGAGCGGAGGGATGAGCGGAGGGATGAGAGGAGGGATGAGCGGAGGGATGAGCGGAGGGATGAGAGGAGGGATGAGAGGAGGGATGAGAGGAGGGATGAGCAGAGGGAGGAGAGGAGGGATGAGCGGAGGGATGAGAGGAGGGATGAGCGGAGGGATGAGAGGAGGGATGAGAGGAGGGATGAGCGGAGGGATGAGAGGAGGGATGAGAGGAGGGATGAGAGAAGGGATGAGAGGAGGGATGAGAGGAGGGATGAGAGGAGGGATGAGAGGAGAGATGAGAGGAGGGATGAGAGGAGGGATGAGAGGAGGGATGAGAGGAGAGATGAGAGGAGGGATGAGCGGAGGGATGAGAGGAGGGATGAGAGGAGGGATGAGAGGAGGGATGAGAGGAGAGATGAGAGGAGGGATGAGAGGAGGGATGAGCGGAGGGATGAGCAGAGGGATGAGAGGAGGGATGAGCAGAGGGATGAGAGGAGGGATGAGCAGAGGGATGAGAGGAGGGATGAGCGGAGGGATGAGAGGAGGGATGAGCGGAGGGATGAGCGGAGGGATGAGAGGAGGGATGAGAGGAGGGATGAGCGGAGGGATGAGAGGAGGGATGAGAGGAGGGATGAGCGGAGGGATGAGCGGAGGGATGAGCGGAGGGATGAGAGGAGGGATGAGAGGAGGGATGAGAGAAGGGAGGAGAGGAGGGAGGAGAGGAGGGATGAGCGGAGGGATGAGAGGAGGGATGAGCGGAGGGATGAGCGGAGGGATGAGAGGAGGGATGAGAGGAGGGATGAGAGAAGGGAGGAGAGGAGGGAGGAGAGGAGGGATGAGCGGAGGGATGAGAGGAGGGATGAGAGGAGGGATGAGCGGAGGGATGAGAGGAGGGATGAGCGGAGGGATGAGAGGAGGGATGAGCGGAGGGATGAGCGGAGGGATGAGAGGAGGGATGAGAGAAGGGATGAGAGGAGAGATGAGGGATGAGAGGAGGGATGAGAGGAGGGATGAGAGGAGGGATGAGAGGAGGGATGAGCGGAGGGATGAGAGGAGAGATGAGGGATGAGAGGAGGGATGAGAGGAGGGATGAGCGGAGGGATGAGAGGAGGGATGAGAGGAGGGATGAGAGGAGGGATGAGTGGAGGGATGAGAGGAGGGATGAGAGGAGGGATGAGAGGAGGGATGAGAGGAGGGATGAGAGGAGGGATGAGCGGAGGGATGAGAGGAGGGATGAGAGGAGGGATGAGAGGAGGGATGAGCGGAGGGATGAGAGGAGGGATGAGAGGAGGGATGAGCGGAGGGATGAGCGGAGGGATGAGAGGAGAGATGAGGGATGAGAGGAGGGATGAGAGGAGGGATGAGAGGAGGGATGAGCGGAGGGATGAGAGGAGGGATGAGAGGAGGGATGAGAGGAGGGATGAGTGGAGGGATGAGAGGAGGGATGAGAGGAGGGATGAGCGGAGGGATGAGAGGAGAGATGAGAGGAGGGATGAGAGGAGGGATGAGCGGAGGGATGTGAGGAGGGATGAGAGGAGAGATGAGCGGAGGGATGAGCGGAGGGATGAGAGGAGAGATGAGGGATGAGAGGAGGGATGAGAGGAGGGATGAGCGGAGGGATGAGAGGAGGGATGAGAGGAGGGATGAGTGGAGGGATGAGAGGAGGGATGAGCGGAGGGATGAGCGGAGGGATGTGAGGAAGGATGAGCGGAGGGATGAGAGGAGGGATGAGAGGAGGGATGAGCGGAGGGATGAGCGGAGGGATGAGAGGAGAGATGAGAGGAGGGATGAGCGGAGGGATGAGAGGAGGGATGAGCGGAGGGATGAGAGGAGAGATGAGAGGAGGGATGAGCGGAGGGATGAGAGGAGGGATGAGAGGAGGGATGAGCGGAGGGATGAGAGGAGAGATGAGAGGAGGGATGAGCGGAGGGATGAGCGGAGGGATGAGAGGAGGGATGAGCGGAGGGATGAGCGGTGGGATGAGAGGAGGGATGAGAGGAGAGATGAGAGGAGGGATGAGAGGAGGGATGAGCAGAGGGATGAGAGGAGAGATGAGCGGAGGGATGAGAGGAGGGATGAGAGGAGGGATGAGCAGAGGGATGAGAGGAGAGATGAGCGGAGGGATGAGAGGAGGGATGAGAGGAGGGATGAGAGGAGGGATGAGAGGAGAGTTGAGCGGAGGGATGAGCGGAGGGATGAGAGGAGAGATGAGGGATGAGAGGAGGGATGAGAGGAGGGATGAGAGGAGGGATGAGCGGAGGGATGAGAGGAGGGATGAGAGGAGGGATGAGTGGAGGGATGAGAGGAGGGATGAGAGGAGGGATGAGCGGAGGGATGAGAGGAGGGATGAGAGGAGGGATGAGAGGAGGGATGAGCGGAGGGATGAGAGGAGAGATGAGAGGAGAGATGAGAGGAGGGATGAGAGGAGGGATGAGCGGAGGGATGAGAGGAGGGATGAGCGGAGGGATGAGAGGAGAGATGAGAGGAGAGATGAGAGGAGGGATGAGAGGAGGGATGAGAGGAGGGATGAGAGGAGGGATGAGAGGAGGGATGAGAGGAGGGATGAGCGGAGGGATGAGAGGAGAGATGAGAGGAGAGATGAGAGGAGGGATGAGAGGAGAGATGAGAGGAGAGATGAGAGGAGAGATGAGAGGAGGGATGAGAGGAGGGATGAGAGGAGGGATGAGCAGAGGGATGAGAGGAGAGATGAGCGGAGGGATGAGCGGAGGGATGAGAGGAGAGATGAGGGATGAGAGGAGGGATGAGAGGAGGGATGAGAGGAGAGATGAGAGGAGAGATGAGAGGAGGGATGAGCGGAGGGATGAGAGGAGAGATGAGAGGAGGGATGAGAGGAGAGATGAGGGATGAGAGGAGGGATGAGAGGAGGGATGAGAGGAGAGATGAGAGGAGGCATGAGAGGAGAGATGAGGGATGAGAGGAGGGATGAGAGGAGGGATGAGAGGAGAGATGAGAGGAGGGATGAGAGGAGGGATGAGAGGAGAGATGAGAGGAGAGATGAGAGGAGGGATGAGAGGAGGGATGAGCGGAGGGATGAGAGGAGGGATGAGCGGAGGGATGAGAGGAGAGATGAGAGGAGGCATGAGAGGAGAGATGAGGGATGAGCGGAGGGATGAGAGGAGGGATGAGAGGAGGGATGAGCGGAGGGATGTGAGGAGGGATGAGTGGAGGGATGAGAGGAGGGATGAGCAGAGGGATGAGAGGAGGGATGAGCGGAGGGATGAGAGGAGGGATGAGCGGAGGGATGAGAGGAGAGATGAGAGGAGGCATGAGAGGAGAGATGAGGGATGAGCGGAGGGATGAGCGGAGGGATGAGAGGAGGGATGAGAGGAGGGATGAGAGGAGGGATGAGCGGAGGGATGAGAGGAGGGATGAGAGGAGGGATGAGTGGAGGGATGAGAGGAGGGATGAGAGAAGGGATGAGAGGAGAGATGAGCGGAGGGATAAGCGGAGGGATGAGCGGAGGGATAAGCGGAGGGATGAGAGGAGGGATGAGCGGAGGGATGAGAGGAGAGATAAGGGATGAGAGGAGGGATGAGCGGAGGGATGAGAGGAGGGATGAGTGGAGGGATGAGAGGAGGGATGAGCGGAGGGATGAGAGGAGGGATGAGAGGAGGGATGAGAGGAGAGATGAGCGGAGGGATAAGCGGAGGGATGAGCGGAGGGATAAGCGGAGGGATGAGCAGAGGGATGAGAGGAGAGATAAGGGATGAGAGGAGGGATGAGCGGAGGGATGAGCGGAGGGATGAGAGGAGGGATGAGAGGAGGGATGAGCGGAGGGATGAGAGGAGAGATAAGGGATGAGAGGAGGGATGAGCGGAGGGATGAGAGGAGGGATGAGTGGAGGGATGAGAGGAGGGATGAGAGGAGGGATGAGGGATGAGAGGAGGGATGAGAGGAGGGATGAGTGGAGGGATGAGAGGAGAGATGAGAGGAGGGATGAGCGGAGGGATGAGCGGAGGGATGAGAGGAGAGATGAGGGATGAGAGGAGGGATGAGAGGAGGGATGAGAGGAGAGATGAGAGGAGGGATGAGCGGAGGGATGAGCGGAGGGATGAGAGGAGAGATGAGGGATGAGAGGAGGGATGAGAGGAGAGATGAGAGGAGAGATGAGGGATGAGCGGAGGGATGAGAGGAGAGATGAGAGGAGAGATGAGAGGAGGGATGAGCGGAGGGATGAGCGGAGGGATGAGAGGAGAGATGAGGGATGAGCGGAGGGATGAGAGGAGAGATGAGAGGAGAGATGAGAGGAGGGATGAGAGGAGGGATGAGCGGAGGGATGAGAGGAGGGATGAGAGGAGGGATGAGAGGAGGGATGAGAGGAGGGATGAGCGGAGGGATGAGAGGAGGGATGAGAGGAGGGATGAGAGGAGGGATGAGAGGAGGGATGAGAGGAGAGATGAGAGGAGGGATGAGCGGAGGGATGAGAGGAGGGATGAGAGGAGGGATGAGAGGAGGGATGAGAGGAGGGATGAGCGGAGGGATGAGAGGAGGGATGAGAGGAGGGATGAGAGGAGAGATGAGGGATGAGAGCAGGGATGAGAGGAGGGATGAGAGGAGAGATGAGGGCTGAGCGGAGGGATGAGAGGAGGGATGAGCGGAGGGATGAGAGGAGGGATGAGCGGAGGGATGAGCGGAGGGATGAGAGGAGGGATGAGAGGAGGGATGAGCGGAGGGATGAGAGGAGGGATGAGAGGAGGGATGAGCGGAGGGATGAGAGGAGGGATGAGCGGAGGGATGAGCGGAGGGATGAGAGGAGGGATGAGAGGAGGGATGAGAGAAGGGAGGAGAGGAGGGAGGAGAGGAGGGATGAGCGGAGGGATGAGAGGAGGGATGAGCGGAGGGATGAGCGGAGGGATGAGAGGAGGGATGAGAGAAGGGAGGAGAGGAGGGAGGAGAGGAGGGATGAGCGGAGGGATGAGAGGAGGGATGAGAGGAGGGATGAGCGGAGGGATGAGAGGATGGCTGAGCGGAGGGATGAGAGGAGGGATGAGCGGAGGGATGAGCGGAGGGATGAGAGGAGGGATGAGAGGAGGGATGAGAGAAGGGATGAGAGGAGAGATGAGGGATGAGAGGAGGGATGAGAGGAGGGATGAGAGGAGGGATGAGCGGAGGGATGAGAGGAGAGATGAGGGATGAGAGGAGGGATGAGAGGAGGGATGAGAGGAGGGATGAGCGGAGGGATGAGAGGAGGGATGAGAGGAGGGATGAGTGGAGGGATGAGAGGAGGGATGAGAGGAGGGATGAGAGGAGGGATGAGAGGAGGGATGAGCGGAGGGATGAGAGGAGGGATGAGAGGAGGGATGAGCGGAGGGATGAGAGGAGGGATGAGAGGAGGGATGAGCGGAGGGATGAGAGGAGGGATGAGAGGAGGGATGAGCGGAGGGATGAGCGGAGGGATGAGAGGAGAGATGAGGGATGAGAGGAGGGATGAGAGGAGGGATGAGCGGAGGGATGAGAGGAGGGATGAGAGGAGGGATGAGAGGAGGGATGAGTGGAGGGATGAGAGGAGGGATGAGAGGAGGGATGAGCGGAGGGATGAGAGGAGAGATGAGAGGAGGGATGAGAGGAGGGATGAGCGGAGGGATGTGAGGAGGGATGAGAGGAGAGATGAGCGGAGGGATGAGCGGAGGGATGAGAGGAGAGATGAGGGATGAGAGGAGGGATGAGAGGAGGGATGAGAGGAGGGATGAGCGGAGGGATGAGAGGAGGGATGAGAGGAGGGATGAGTGGAGGGATGAGAGGAGGGATGAGCGGAGGGATGAGCGGAGGGATGTGAGGAAGGATGAGCGGAGGGATGAGAGGAGGGATGAGAGGAGGGATGAGCGGAGGGATGAGAGGAGGGATGAGCGGAGGGATGAGAGGAGGGATGAGAGGAGAGATGAGCGGAGGGATGAGAGGAGGGATGAGCGGAGGGATGAGAGGAGAGATGAGAGGAGGGATGAGTGGAGGGATGAGAGGAGGGATGAGCGGAGGGATGAGAGGAGAGATGAGAGGAGGGATGAGCGGAGGGATGAGAGGAGGGATGAGAGGAGGGATGAGCAGAGGGATGAGAGGAGAGATGAGCGGAGGGATGAGCGGAGGGATGAGCGGTGGGATGAGAGGAGGGATGAGAGGAGAGATGAGAGGAGGGATGAGAGGAGGGATGAGCAGAGGGATGAGAGGAGAGATGAGCGGAGGGATGAGAGGAGGGATGAGAGGAGGGATGAGCAGAGGGATGAGAGGAGAGATGAGCAGAGGGATGAGAGGAAGGATGAGAGGAGGGATGAGAGGAGGGATGAGAGGAGAGTTGAGCGGAGGGATGAGCGGAGGGATGAGAGGAGAGATGAGGGATGAGAGGAGGGATGAGAGGAGGGATGAGAGGAGGGATGAGCGGAGGGATGAGAGGAGGGATGAGAGGAGGGATGAGTGGAGGGATGAGAGGAGGGATGAGAGGAGGGATGAGAGGAGAGATGAGAGGAGAGATGAGAGGAGGGATGAGAGGAGGGATGAGAGGAGGGATGAGAGGAGAGATGAGAGGAGGGATGAGAGGAGGGATGAGAGGAGGGATGAGCGGAGGGATGAGAGGAGAGATGAGAGGAGAGATGAGAGGAGGGATGAGAGGAGGGATGAGAGGAGGGATGAGCGGAGGGATGAGAGGAGAGATGAGGGATGAGAGAAGGGATGAGAGGAGGGATGAGAGGAGAGATGAGAGGAGGGATGAGCGGAGGGATGAGCGGAGGGATGAGAGGAGAGATGAGGGATGAGAGGAGGGATGAGAGGAGAGATGAGAGGAGAGATGAGGGATGAGCGGAGGGATGAGAGGAGAGATGAGAGGAGAGATGAGAGGAGGGATGAGCGGAGGGATGAGCGGAGGGATGAGAGGAGAGATGAGGGATGAGCGGAGGGATGAGAGGAGAGATGAGAGGAGAGATGAGAGGAGGGATGAGAGGAGGGATGAGCGGAGGGATGAGCGGAGGGATGAGAGGAGAGATGAGGGATGAGAGGAGGGATGAGAGGAGGGATGAGAGGAGAGATGAGAGGAGGGATGAGCGGAGGGATGAGCGGAGGGATGAGAGGAGAGATGAGGGATGAGAGGAGGGATGAGAGGAGAGATGAGGGATGAGCGGAGGGATGAGAGGAGAGATGAGAGGAGAGATGAGAGGAGGGATGAGCGGAGGGATGAGCGGAGGGATGAGAGGAGAGATGAGAGGAGAGATGAGAGGAGGGATGAGAGGAGGGATGAGCGGAGGGATGAGAGGAGAGATGAGAGGAGGGATGAGCGGAGGGATGAGCGGAGGGATGAGAGGAGAGATGAGGGATGAGAGGAGGGATGAGAGGAGAGATGAGAGGAGAGATGAGGGATGAGCGGAGGGATGAGAGGAGAGATGAGAGGAGAGATGAGAGGAGGGATGAGCGGAGGGATGAGCGGAGGGATGAGAGGAGAGATGAGGGATGAGCGGAGGGATGAGAGGAGAGATGAGAGGAGAGATGAGAGGAGGGATGAGAGGAGGGATGAGCGGAGGGATAAGAGGAGGGATGAGAGGAGGGATGAGAGGAGGGATGAGAGGAGGGATGAGCGGAGGGATGAGAGGAGGGATGAGAGGAGAGATGAGGGATGAGAGCAGGGATGAGAGGAGGGATGAGAGGAGAGATGAGGGATGAGCGGAGGGATGAGAGGAGGGATGAGCGGAGGGATGAGAGGAGGGATGAGAGGAGGGATGAGAGGAGGGATGAGAGGAGGGATGAGAGGAGAGATGAGAGGAGGGATGAGCGGAGGGATGAGAGGAGGGATGAGAGGAGGGATGAGAGGAGGGATGAGAGGAGGGATGAGCGGAGGGATGAGAGGAGGGATGAGAGGAGGGATGAGAGGAGGGATGAGAGGAGAGATGAGGGATGAGAGCAGGGATGAGAGGAGGGATGAGAGGAGAGATGAGGGATGAGCGGAGGGATGAGAGGAGAGATGAGAGGAGAGATGAGAGGAGGGATGAGCGGAGGGATGAGAGGAGAGATGAGAGGAGAGATGAGAGGAGGGATGAGAGGAGGGATGAGAGGAGGGATGAGAGGAGGGATGAGCGGAGGGATGAGAGGAGGGATGAGCGGAGGGATGAGAGGAGGGATGAGAGGAGGGATGAGAGGAGAGATGAGAGGAGGGATGAGCGGAGGGATGAGAGGAGGGATGAGAGGAGGGATGAGAGGAGGGATGAGAGGAGGGATGAGAGGAGGGATGAGAGGAGGGATGAGAGGAGGGATGAGAGGAGGGATGAGAGGAGGGATGAGAGGAGGGATGAGAGGAGAGATGAGGGATGAGAGCAGGGATGAGAGGAGGGATGAGAGGAGAGATGAGGGATGAGCGGAGGGATGAGAGGAGAGATGAGAGGAGAGATGAGAGGAGGGATGAGCGGAGGGATGAGAGGAGGGATGAGAGGAGGGATGAGAGGAGGGATGAGAGGAGGGATGAGAGGAGGGATGAGAGGAGGGATGAGAGGAGAGATGAGGGATGAGAGCAGGGATGAGAGGAGGGATGAGAGGAGAGATGAGGGATGAGCGGAGGGATGAGAGGAGAGATGAGAGGAGAGATGAGAGGAGGGATGAGCGGAGGGATGAGAGGAGAGATGAGGGATGAGCGGAGGGATGAGAGGAGAGATGAGGGATGAGCGGAGGGATGAGAGGAGAGATGAGAGGAGAGATGAGAGGAGGGATGAGAGGAGGGATGAGCGGAGGGATGAGAGGAGGGATGAGAGGAGGGATGAGAGGAGGGATGAGAGGAGGGATGAGCGGAGGGATGAGAGGAGGGATGAGAGGAGGGATGAGCGGAGGGATTTCAGTAAAATTAATTTTATTGCACAATTACAGTAAAGTAAAAACATTTCTCACTTTTTTTCATTGGCTGGGCGGATGGAATTTGCTTGAAGAAAAAAAAAGTCTGACTCTTTTTTTCTTTATTCTGAAGATTTCTCTGCATGTTCTTTCCATGTTTTATACTCTGCACTTCATATGATTGTCTTTGTATCACTTTATCTTTGTTTACTTGACTTCTTTTTTCAATATTTGTTTTCATTCTGTGAAAAAAGTAAAATAACAAGCCTAAAGCCTCGTACACACGATCGGATTGTTGGCCAAGAAATCCATGGAATTTTGTCCGAAGGGCGTTGGCCCATACTTGTCTTGCATACACACGGCCACACAATTGTTTGCCAACAATCACGAACGTAGTGAAGTACTACGTGGTTTTTCAGCTCTTCAGCGCCACCCTTTGGGCTCATTCTGCTAATTTCGTGTTAGTAGAAGTTTGGCGAGTGTTGATTTGCGCTTTCCAGTTTGTTTCTGAACGGCCGTTCGTCAACCAGTCATGTTGCGGAATCGGAGGAGATAACGTGTTATTTATTATTGGCCTTGGAGTTATTGCTTTGACATTATTTTTTGGTTGAATAATAATGATTTGATTTGTTATATTTTCTATATTTTTGGATGCATAGAATGTACTTTTTGGTGAAGTTCTATTGGCAGATTTCATGTCTAATTTTATTTGTTTTCTTTTTTTAATGCACAATAAAACATAGTGTAGAATAATACTTGGCTTTGTGTTTTACTTCAAATGACAGTTTGGGAGTCGGCAGTTACATTTAAAAAAATACAATGTAACATTAACAAGGGACCCAACATAGTTGTATCTTTGAGATTAAAAACTCCTGGATAATGGTGTTGTGGTAACTTGCCCCAAAAAAATAAATAAATAAATAAAGCGTAATAATATTATTCTTGATATCAGAAAAAAAAAGCCTCTGAAAATACATTTGCAATAACTCCATCAGTATCACCAGAAAAGCAGCTTCATTATTATCCCATAAAGAAGAAGAGAATTGTGTGCTGCATTTCCACATTTCATAATTTAGTTAATTCTCCATTACGAACGCTAGTTTACAAGACCGACCGCTTCCAGCTCGTCTTTGCCTCCGAGCATGCGTGTTTGTACTTTGGACTTTTGTCTGACAGACTTGTGTACACACACGCGGAAAATCCGCCAACAGACATTTGTCCGCGGAAAATTTGAGAACCTGCCATCCAACATTTGTTGGCGGAAAGTCCGACAATAATTGTCCAATGGAGCGTACAAACGGTCGGACTTACCTCCAACAGCCCGACATCCGACATTTCCCATCGGAAAGTCCGCTGCGGTCTGCCTCTCCGTTTTTCAGGCAGATCCAATTGGGCCATCCATTGACTCCTATGGGGAGACGGGTGTCAGCGGAGATGTGTCCAATGATACGCGTCTGCCATCCGATCCGCTAAAATCAGACGTATGGCGATACGTTCATCATCCGTCTTGGCGGATCGGATGAGATCTGATGAAAATGGACATGCTGTCCGTTTTCATACGATCTCTCTGTGGGAATCAGCAGCGCTCTGACAGGCCCCTCCCCCACTCAGTGAGCAGAGAGACGGACCTTTCATCCACCAGCTCAGCAGAGATCAACGGATCAATCTCCCCCCTGAGCGGATCTGCCTCGTGTGAATGAGACCATTATCTACATAGAAACGTAAAAGACAGAGTGGTCCATAGAGGCTGACACATTTTATTTCTTTTTTTGACCTTTAAATGTTAATCCAAAACATTTTTAAATAATGGGCACAGCGGGTGTACAGAGCCGGGAACTCAGCACAGGGATGGTGAGAACCCCTCATAATAGGCACAGCGGGTGTACAGACCCGGGAACTCAGCACAGGGATGGTGGGAACCCCTCATAATGGGCACAGCGGGTGTACAGACCCGGGAACTCAGCACAGGGATGGTGGGAACCCCTCATAATAGGCACAGCGGGTGTACAGACCCAGGAACTCAGCACAGGGATGGTGGGAACCCCTCATAATGGGCACAGCGGGTATACAGACCCAGGAACTCAGCACAGGGATGGTGGGAACCCCTCATAATGGGCACAGCGGGTGTACAGACCCGGGAACTCAGCACAGGGATGGTGAGAACCCCTCATAATGGGCACAGCGGGTGTACAGACCCAGGAACTCAGCACAGGGATGGTGGGAACCCCTCATAATGGGCACAGCGGGTGTACAGACCCAGGAACTCAGCACAGGGATGGTGAGAACCCCTCATAATGGGCACAGCGGGTGTACAGACCCAGGAACTCAGCACAGGGATGGTGGGAACTCCTCATAATGGGCACAGCGGGTGTACAGACCCGGGAACTCAGCACAGGGATGGTGGGAACCCCTCATAATGGGCACAGCGGGTGTACAGACCCGAGAACTCAGCACAGGGATGGTGGGAACCCCTCATAATGGGCACAGCGGGTGTACAGACCCGGGAGCTCAGCACAGGGATGGTGAGAACCCCTCATAATGGGCACAGCGGGTGTACAGACCCGGGAACTCAGCACAAGGATGGTGGGAACCCCTCATAATGGACATAGCGGGTGTACAGACCCGGGAACTCAGCACAGGGATGGAGGGAACCCCTCATAATGGGCACAGCGGGTGTACAGACCCGGGAACTCAGCACAGGGATGGTGGGAACCCCTCATAATGGGCACAGCGGGTGTACAGACCCGGGAACTCAGCACAGGGATGGTGGGAACCCCTCATAATGGGCACAGCGGGTGTACAGACCCGGGAACTCAGCACAGGGATGGTGGGAACCCCTCATAATGGGCACAGCGGGTGTACAGACCCGAGAACTCAGCACAGGGATGGTGGGAACCCCTCATAATGGGCACAGCGGGTGTACAGACCCGGGAGCTCAGCACAGGGATGGTGAGAACCCCTCATAATGGGCACAGCGGGTGTACAGACCCGGGAACTCAGCACAGGGATGGTGGGAACTCCTCATAATGGGCACAGCGGGTGTACAGACCCGGGAACTCAGCACAAGGATGGTGGGAACCCCTCATAATGGACATAGCGGGTGTACAGACCCGGGAACTCAGCACAGGGATGGAGGGAACCCCTCATAATGGGCACAGCGGGTGTACAGACCCGGGAACTCAGCACAGGGATGGTGGGAACCCCTCATAATGGGCACAGCGGGTGTAAAGACCCGGGAACTCAGCACAGGGATGGTGGGAACCCCTCATAATGGGCACAGCGGGTGTAAAGACCCGGGAACTCAGCACAGGGATGGGAGGAACCCCTTATAACGGGTACAGGCGAGGAGAAACCAGATCCTCTCTGATCACCTCTATGGTCTCGGAGGACCAGAGCGACGTCATGACGTCACTTCCGGTGTGGGGTGGAAGTGAACAATTATTTTTTTTAAAGCATAAGATCAATGCTTTTTGTTTTTTTTTTGCTTTATAAGGTAGAGGAGAGATTGGGGTTCTTATAGACCCCACATCTCTTCATCAAGAGGACCTGACATCCCTTAATTGTATTATAAGGGATGTTTACATTCTATGCAATAGGAATAAAAGTGATCAAAAAATATACATATTTAAAGGGACAGTATAAAAAAAAATTTAAAAAATAAAGCGTCCCGTCCCTCCTGCTCGCACGCAGAAGCGAATGCATACATAAGTCGCGCACACATATGTAAATAATATTCGCACCACAAATGTGAGGTATCGCCGCAAATGTTATAGCGAGAGCGATGATTCTAGTGCTGGTCCTCCTCTGCAATGCCAAACAGGTAACCTGTAAAAAAAAAAAAAAAAAAATTTAAAGCCATTCCACTAGTGTGCGCAATTTTAAAGCGTGACATGTTAGGCATCTATTTACCCGGTGTAACATCATCTTTTATGTATATGAGTAGGTGGTGCTGCGCTGATCCTTAGTGTAAAAACAGGTGAACATAAATAAATAATAATAATCAATGCGCTAGGTAGGAAAGTGGTGAAATGGCGTAAACGTGGGGGATAATGTGTATTAAAAAATGTTCATTTAAATGTTCGATATCTTCAATAGTGCATAAAGAATGACATAAATATACTCTAATAAAATAACACTTCAATTGCCTAAAAATAAAATCCACATAATTACAATATAATAACGTGATACTATCAAAGCACCCGTGACTAGCTCTAAATTTAAAAAAGAAGAATAGGGTGCATAATAAATGTACATTTATACTTGGACCAGCGGAATGTACAGTGCAGACAAAAGGTGCTATGTGCAACTCAGAATTGGAGGAATAGTGACTGGCTGTTTCTATATAAAGTGCATATTGTGCATGTTGACATCAAATAATGAATGAAGGTGAAAGGTATTTAAAATGAAAAAAAAAAATACTGTTTTACATAAAGAAAAAAAAAAAAAAAAAAAAAAAAAAAAACCTTTTAAATATAATGTGACAGCAACGTGCTAACATGCACACGTTGCAATTAAAGTGCTAAAAAACGCATTCATATGATGCTCAAAAACAATCCTTGTGTATGGTTGTGACAGCAACGTCCTGGCATGCACACGTTGCAGTTAGAGTGCTGGGGTGAATCACATCTAATTTTTTCTTCGTGTGCTAGACACTTTGGTGGGTAATAGCCCCTTACCTTCAGGTAATGGGGCAAAAGCAGGTAACAAAAGGGCTGTTAAGGGCGTCCGCCTATGGGTTCCAGCGCGTCCCTCTCTATCCTGGATCCTGGGTTGGAGTTCCCTCAGGTGTAATACAGGGGGGTTGTATTCATAGGGGGTAATCGACAGAAGAGAAGCCCAAATAGTGTAATCCAGTTTAAAACGTAATACTCTTTATTGTAAAAATGCAGGTACTCACATAAAGATTGAGAAGCAATAATAACAATCCAACGAGCAGCGAGCTCGTGTGCCTCTGTGTTTGCAGCCTGTCTCGTCCCTACGCGTGACGTCACACCACGTGACTTCATCAGGGGATAGATACAGGCTAGAATCTCGTCCTTAAATAGTCTAACATGGATTATTATAGGGCGGCCATTTTCCCGGAGTCTGATTGGGTTATATGCGGCGGCCATTTTCCAAGAGATATTACGCCGCTAGTTCCGCTTGATGGTCTGTCTATACAGAAAGGTCAGCTGACTGATGGAGCCAATCAGCACCTTCCAGCTTGGTTAGCTTGTGCGGTGCTGTCAGCAAAGGTGGTTGCCTTATTTTTTATTTTTTAGTTTGCGGAGGCTGGCGGGATAGGAAGCAACTAGGTGGGAATATCACAGAATTCCTAAATAAAGCTGGTCAGACCATAATTTAGATGGATTATAGCTACATGCTATAGCTCTGGACGAGGCATGTGTAGATATGGGAATTAGAGTGATCTACACTTATCTCGGGAGGGGGAGGGAAGGGGAGGGGGGGTGAATGCGAACGGGGAAAGAGAGGCAGCAGACACTGACAGTGCTCATACTGATCTATCCAAATAAAACAATGGATCAAAGGAGAATACATATACAAGTGAACAAAAAAATATTGTAGGACCTGTTAAACACTAAGTTGGTCCATAACCTTATACATATTTTGTAAATATTATGGATAATTCTATAAATAATATTAATCTAATGTTTGTATGAAATCAATCGTAGAATCAATCATAAAAATGCAATAAAACATATAAAAAAAGACATTATAAAAACCTAAGAATCTGAAGACAATACGTAGAAAATATATATATATATGGTGGGAGCATAAGAGGACACCAAACTAGCATGTTATGTATGTGTCAAAATAAAAATAAAATTAAAATATATATATCTAAAATTATGTATTGCAAAGATAGCCAGAATATTCAGTTGGGTGTTCTACTAGAAGGTATCAACTGACATATTCTGCTACTTGGTGACATATTAAAAATTTGGTCACAGACCAAAGTGTATTTATAATATGGGATAGGACAGTGATGATGCATATTCCCTAGGGAGTATGTGGGAATTTTCAGAATGGGAGGTAAAAATCCGTTACAATTAGTGAAAGTTAAAAATCACTCAGGAAGCAGTTTAGGTCAAACTCGATGTTTAGGCCTCGGGGCCAGAAGGTGTCCAAGGTGAAAATCCACTTGGATTCTAGTTTGCTTAGGGTTTTATTTGGATAGATCAGTATGAGCACTGTCAGTGTCTGCTGCCTCTCTTTCCCCGTTCGCATTCACCCCCCCTCCCCTTCCCTCCCCCTCCCGAGATAAGTGTAGATCACTCTAATTCCCATATCTACACATGCCTCGTCCAGAGCTATAGCATGTAGCTATAATCCATCTAAATTATGGTCTGACCAGCTTTATTTAGGAATTCTGTGATATTCCCACCTAGTTGCTTCCTATCCCGCCAGCCTCCGCAAACTAAAAAATAAAAAATAAGGCAACCACCTTTGCTGACAGCACCGCACAAGCTAACCAAGCTGGAAGGTGCTGATTGGCTCCATCAGTCAGCTGACCTTTCTGTATAGACAGACCATCAAAAGCGGAACTAGCGGCGTAATATCTCTTGGAAAATGGCCGCCGCATATAACCCAATCAGACTCCGGGAAAATGGCCGCCCTATAATAATCCATGTTAGACTATTTAAGGACGAGATTCTAGCCTGTATCTATCCCCTGATGAAGTCACGTGGTGTGACGTCACGCGTAGGGACGAGACAGGCTGCAAACACAAACAGAGGCACACGAGCTCGCTGCTCGTTGGATTGTTATTATTGCTTCTCAATCTTTATGTGAGTACCTGCATTTTTACAATAAAGAGTATTACGTTTTAAACTGGATTACACTATTTGGGCTTCTCTTCTGTCGATTACCCCCTATGAATACAACCCCCCTGTATTACACCTGAGGGAACTCCAACCCAGGATCCAGGATAGAGAGGGACGCGCTGGAACCCATAGGCGGACGCCCTTAACAGCCCTTTTGTTACCTGCTTTTGCCCCATTACCTGAAGGTAAGGGGCTATTACCCACCAAAGTGTCTAGCACACGAAGAAAAAATTAGATGTGATTCACCCCAGCACTCTAACTGCAACGTGTGCATGCCAGGACGTTGCTGTCACAACCATACACAAGGATTGTTTTTGAGCATCATATGAATGCGTTTTTTAGCACTTTAATTGCAACGTGTGCATGTTAGCACGTTGCTGTCACATTATATTTAAAAGGTTTTTTTTTTTTTTTTTTTTTTTTTTTTCTTTATGTAAAACAGTATTTTTTTTTTTCATTTTAAATACCTTTCACCTTCATTCATTATTTGATGTCAACATGCACAATATGCACTTTATATAGAAACAGCCAGTCACTATTCCTCCAATTCTGAGTTGCACATAGCACCTTTTGTCTGCACTGTACATTCCGCTGGTCCAAGTATAAATGTACATTTATTATGCACCCTATTCTTCTTTTTTAAATTTAGAGCTAGTCACGGGTGCTTTGATAGTATCACGTTATTATATTGTAATTATGTGGATTTTATTTTTAGGCAATTGAAGTGTTATTTTATTAGAGTATATTTATGTCATTCTTTATGCACTATTGAAGATATCGAACATTTAAATGAACATTTTTTAATACACATTATCCCCCACGTTTACGCCATTTCACCACTTTCCTACCTAGCGCATTGATTATTATTATTTATTTATGTTCACCTGTTTTTACACTAAGGATCAGCGCAGCACCACCTACTCATATACATTTATCTAAAAGGCCAGGTGTTCACCTTATCGGTGTATGCGGCTTTTCCACCCTTAGCCTCTTCCATAACAGATAGCGCGGGAATAATTTCCCTTATTTACTAACATCATCTTTTATATTTTCCCCCAAACTTGGGTTATATATTGTGTTTTGTTGGATAAAAAATGATTAAAGTATATTTTTTCCAAAAAATTGTGTTTGAAAAACTACTGTGCAAATACGGTGTGACATCAAAAATCGCAATGATCACCATTTTATTCTCTAGGGTCTCTGCTAAAAATATATATATATATCATGTTTGGGGGTTCGAAGTCATTTTCTAGCAAAAAAAATACTGATTTAAACTTATAAATAAAAAGTGCCAGAAAAGGCAAATGGTTATGACATGTTTAGATAAATACATATATACTGTATATAAATATATAAATATTATAATATTGTATATATATTATTTTATATTTGTATAATAGTGTCCTTTGTATTATGCACAGATTACCTCATTCTAATACATTTTGCAGAGATGACTTTTTTGTGTAATTCCTGTTCCCTGCGACTTCCTGCGGAGAGGACGGCGAGTTCCGCTGACTCCACAGATTGGGGTACAATGTATCGGGGTGACAGTGGGGTGACCCCGGACACAGATTCTCAGCCTCCAGTGACGTATCACATGGCAGGCCGGGGGGCACCGGGGACAGCGCCAGGCTGCGGCCTCTGTGAAGGCCAGGTGTTAGGAAGGCTCCCGCTGGCAGGTCAGGGGCCACATTACACAGGATAATGATGATGACACAGGAGTGGAAGATTCCGGATGGAATTCTGCAATCTACTAAATCAGGTTTTTCTGGAATTTCCCAGCCTGTAATGTCCGTGTGATATTCAGAGAGACGCTTCCACTCCGGGGGGGGGCCCTCCTGTGTCCCCCACTTCTACTGCTTCTGGGAGGAGCTTGTCATCTGCTCCCCTTTTACTGGTAATCATATAGAATTCTATTTATACCCATAACCCCCAATATTCAGCCCGGGGCCATCCAACATTCGATAATATACAGAGCCTTGAAAAAGTATTCATACCCCTTGAAATGTTCCACATTTTGTCATGTCACCTGCCTCTGAACGTCCGTTTACCAGCAACAGAGTACATGACGCCTTACAACTAAAACCATAAATGTCTTTTATTGGGATTTTATGTGATAGACCAACACAAAGTGTCACATAATTGTGAAGTGGAAGGAAAATGATAAATGATACAAATAAATATGTGAAAAGTGTGGGGGAGGGGGCATTTGTATGGCGCCCCCCGGAGTCAATACTTTGTAGAACCCCCTTTCTCTACAAGTCTTTTTGGGGATGTCTCTACCAGCTTTGCACATCTAGAGAGGACATTTCTGCCCATTCTTCTTTGTAAAATATCTCAAGCTCTGTCAGATTGGATGGAGAGCGTCTGTGAACAGCAATTTTCAAGTCTTGCCACAGATTCTCAATGTGATTTAGGTCTGGACTGTGACTGGGCCATTCTAATGCCGCGTACACACAGTCAGACTTTTCGACCAGACTGGTCTGACGGACCAAATCCGGCGGACAATCCGATCGTGTGTGGGCTTCACCGGACCTTCAGCGGACTTTTCCAGTCATAAATCTGACGGACTTTAGATTTGGAACATGCTTCAAATCTTTACGTTGTAACTCCGCCGGACAAAAAGCCACGCTAGGGCAGCTATTGGCTACTGGCTATCAACTTCCTTATTTTAGTCCGGTGTACGTCATCACGTACGAATCCGTCGGACTTTTGTGTGATCGTGTGTAGGCAAGTCCGTTCGTTAGAAAGTCTGTTGAAAGTCCACCAAAAGTCCATCGAAAGTCTGTCGGACTTTTGTAGCTGAAAAGTCTGACCGTGTGTACGCGGCATAACACATGAATATGCTTTGATCTAAACCATTCCATTGTAGCTCTGGCTGGATGTTTCGGGTCGTTGTCCTGCTGGAAGGTGAACCTCTGCCCCAGTCTCAAGTCTTTTGTAGACTCTAACAGGTTTTCTTCTAAGATTGTCCTGTATTTGTCTCCATCCATCTTCCCATCAACTCTGACCAGCTTCCCTGTCCCTGCTGAAGAAAACCATCCCCACCACATGATGCTGCCACCACCATGTTTCATGGTGGGGATGGTGTGTTCAGGGTGATGTTCAGTATTAGTTTTCCCCACACATAGCGTTTTGCTTTTAGGCCATAAAGTTGAATTTTGGTCTCATGTGACCAGAGCACCTTCTTCCACATGTTTGCTGTGTCCTCCACATGGCTTCTCACAAACTACAAACAGGACTTCTTATGACTTTCTTTCACCAATGTCTTTCTTCTTGTCACTCTTCCATAAAGGGCAGATTTGTGGAGAACACGACTAATAGTTGTCCTGTGGACAGATTCTCCCACCTGAGCTGTGGATCTCTGCAGCTCCTCCAGAGTTACCATGGACCTCTTGGCTCTTCTCTGATGAATGTTCTCCTTGCCCGGCCGGTCAGTTTAGGTGGACGGCCATGTCTTGGTAGGTTTGCAGTTGTGCCATACTCTTTCCATTTTCCGATGATGGATTGAACAGAGCTCCGTGAGATGTTCATAGCTTGGGAGATTTTTTTATAACCTAACCCTGCTTTATACTTCTCCACAACTTTATCCCTGACCTGTCTGGTGTGTTCCTTGGCCTTCATGATGTTGTTTGTTCACTAAGGTTCTCTAACAAACCTCTGAGGGATTCACAGAACAGCTGTGTTTATACTGAGATTAAATGACACACAGGTGGACTCTATTTACTAATTAGGTGACTTCTGAAGGCAATTGGTTCCACTAGATTTTAGTTAGGGGTATCATAGCAAAGGGGGCCGAATACAAATGCCCCCCCCCCCCCCCCCACACTTTTCACATATTTATTTGTATCATTTATCATTTTCCTTCCACTTCACAATTATGTGACACTTTGTGTTGGTCTATCACATAAAATCCCAATAAAATACATTTACGTTTTTGGTTGTAACAAAATGTGGGAAATGTCCAGGGGTATGAATACTTTTTCCAGGCCCTGTACATTGTATCTGTGATTACTCCAAATACTGGAATTGTTACATCTGATTACGATTGTAGTGATAACGAACTCACTAATCTGTCCCTCACATGCAGTGAAAGGGGTTCCAGTCATTTCAGATCTCTTCTAGAGAACCCCGCCCAGGGGCCGGTCATTGCCTGTCTCCTCCCCCTCCACACTATTGGGCCAATGCTGCGATAAGCAGCCTCAATGACCAATAGCAACAAAGGGCCACCTTCCTAGCTGAAGTCGATATTTGCATAATAAGCCCAGCCCACGACTGCTTCCTGATGTATGAACAAGCTGTATACAAAAGTAACTGTACAAGTCTGCATGAATCTCCATATACAGCGATTGTATCCGTATTCAGAGACGCTCCACCTTCATTCAGTCCAGAGCTGTCCCTGAGCTCCAATCAGTGACTCTGCCTCGGCCCATCATTCTCCCCTCCTCCGGACATCAGATGACAACATTGTAACTTTGTCTAGGCTCAGGTCATCAGTCTGCTGCAGGCAGGAGGAAGCATTTCCTCAGTCTCTCCTCCCCCCAGTGATCAGACTGTACATTGTAACTTTTATAACAAGTTACAAGGTGAGAGGTTGCAGCAGGGGGTTGATCTGTGTCAGACATTTGTGAACACTGCCAAGAACTGCACAGGCACCAGGAGTTACATGATCCTGTCATCTCTGAGTTGCCACCTCAGAGAAGTAGATGGTGACCCTGGATGATTTCTTAACAAATATGGCGCTGTTGAGAACATTCTGGGTATGTGGAGTTCTTGTAATAGGAAAATCCTGCTGATTTTTTTCAGTCTCGGAAGATCATTTTTCCCATGAAAGGACAAATCTAATCCAATCACAGGAGGAGATTTCCCCTGAGAGGGCGGGTCTAATCCAATCACAGGAGGGGATTTCCCCTGAGAGGGCGGGTCTAATCCAATCACAGGAGGAGATTTCCCCTGAGAGGGCGGGTCTAATCCAATCACAGGAGGAGATTTCCCCTGAGAGGGCGGGTCTGAACCAATCACAGGAGGAGATTTCCCCTGAGATGGCGGGTCTGAACCAATCACAGGAGGAGATTTCCCCTGAGAGGGCGGGTCTAATCCAATCACAGGAGGAGATTTCCCCTGAGAGGGCGGGTCTGAACCAATCACAGGAGGAGATTTCCCCTGAGAGGGCGGGTCTGAACCAATCACAGGAGGAGATTTCCCCTGAGATGGCGGGTCTGAACCAATCACAGGAGGAGATTTCCCCTGAGAGGGCGGGTCTAATCCAATCACAGGAGGAGATTTCCCCTGAGAGGGCGGGTCTGAACCAATCAAAGGAGGAGATTTCCCCTGAGATGGCGGGTCTGAACCAATCACAGGAGGAGATTTCCCCTGAGAGGGCGGGTCTGAACCAATCACAGGAGGAGATTTCCCCTGAGATGGCGGGTCTGAACCAATCACAGGAGGAGATTTCCCCTGAGAGGGCGGGTCTAATCCAATCACAGGAGGGGATTTCCCCTGAGAGGGCGGGTCTAATCCAATCACAGGAGGAGATTTCCCCTGAGAGGGCGGGTCTAATCCAATCACAGGAGGAGATTTCCCCTGAGAGGGCGGGTCTGAACCAATCACAGGAGGAGATTTCCCGTGAGAGGGCGGGTCTAATCCAATCACAGGAGGAGATTTCCCCTGAGAGGGCGGGTCTAATCCAATCACAGGAGGAGATTTCCCCTGAGAGGGCGGGTCTGAACCAATCACAGGAGGAGATTTCCCGTGAGAGGGCGGGTCTAATCCAATCACAGGAGGAGATTTCCCCTGAGAGGGCGGGTCTAATCCAATCACAGGAGGAGATTTCCCCTGAGAGGGCGGGTCTGAACCAATCACAGGAGGAGATTTCCCCTGAGAGGGCGGGTCTAATCCAATTGGCGTACCTCATTATGTATTTACTAACCCCGGAAAATGTGATTGCTCCACAGCGAAGATCAAAGAGTGAAGAAAATGTCAAATATTCCATTTAGTCGCCCCCCTCCCCCCCCAGATGTCCTGATGCAGAAGAGAGTGCAGAGAGATCTGCGTATTACATTCTACAGGAGCCTTTTTCAACCAGGGGTGCCTTGAGGCTTCTTCAGGGGTGCCTTGAGGGCTTCTTCAGGGAAGCCTTGAGGCTTCTTCAGGGGTGCCTCGGGGCTTCTTCAGGGGTGCCTCGGGACTTCTTCAGGGAAGCCTTGAGGTTTCTTCAGGGGTGCCTCGGGGCTTCTTCAGGGGTGCCTCGGGACTTCTTCAGGGAAGCCTTGAGGCTTCTTCAGGGGTGCCTCGGGGCTTCTTCAGGGGTGCCTCGGGACTTCTTCAGGGAAGCCTTGAGGTTTCTTCAGGGGTGCCTTGAGGCTTCTTCAGGGGTGCCTTGGAGCTTCTTCAGGGGTGCCTTGGGGCTTCTTCGGGGGTGCCTTGAGGCTTCTTCAGGGAGGCCTTGAGGTTTCTTCAGGGGTGCCTTGAGGTTTCTTCAGGGGTGCCTTGAGGTTTCTTCAGGGGTGCCTTGGGGCTTCTTCAGGGGTGCCTTGAGGTTTCTTCAGGGGTGCCTTGAGGCTTCTTCAGGGGTGCCTTGGAGCTTCTTCAGGGATGCCTTGAGGCTTCTTCAGGGGTGCCTTGGGGCTTCTTCAGGGAAGCCTTGAGGTTTCTTCAGGGGTGCCTTGAGGCTTCTTCAGGGGTGCCTTGAGGCTTCTTCAGGGGTGCCTTGGGGCTTCTTCAGGGATGCCTTGAGGCTTCTTCAGGGGTGCCTTGTGGCTTCTTCAGGGGTGCCTTGAGGCTTCTTCAGGGAGGCCTTGAGGTTTCTTCAGGGGTGCCTTGAGGCTTCTTCAGGGAGGCCTTGAGGCTTCTTCAGGGATGCCTTGAGGCTTCTTCAGGGGTGCCTTGGGGCTTCTTCAGGGAAGCCTTGAGGTTTCTTCAGGAGTGCCTTGAGGCTTCTTCAGGGGTGCCTTGGGGGTTCTTCAGGGGTGCCTTGAGGCTTCTTCAGGGAGGCCTTGAGGTTTCTTCAGGTGTACCTTGAGGCTCCTTCAGGGATGCCTTGAGGCTTCTTCAGGGGTGCCTTGGGGCTTCTTCAGGGAAGCCTTGAGGTTTCTTCAGGAGTGCCTTGAGGCTTCTTCAGGGGTGCCTTGGGGCTTCTTCAGGGGTGCCTTGAGGCTTCTTCAGGGAGGCCTTGAGGTTTCTTCAGGTGTACCTTGAGGCTCCTTCAGGGGTGCCTTGAGGCTTCTTCAGGGGTGCCTTGGGGCTTCTTCAGGGAAGCCTTGAGGTTTCTTCAGGAGTGCCTTGAGGCTTCTTCAGGGGTGCCTTGGGGCTTCTTCAGGGGTGCCTTGAGGCTTCTTCAGGGAGGCCTTGAGGTTTCTTCAGGTGTACCTTGAGGCTCCTTCAGGGGTGCCTTGAGGCTTCTTCAGGGGTGCCTTGGGTCCCCCATCCCTCCATGCTCGCGCACAGAAGCAAATGCATATGTAAACGGCGTTCGCAGCACACATGTGAGGTATCGCCACAAACCTCCTCTGTAACTCTAAACTGGTAACCTGTAAAAATATTTAAAGCGTCACCTATGGGGATTTTTAAGTATCGTAGTTTGTTGCCATTCCACAATTTAAAAGAGTGACATGTTTGGTATCTATTTACTTGGTGTAACATCATCTTTTATATTTTACCAAAAATTGGGTATTATATTGTGGGGTTTTTTTTGCATTAAAATTCACTAAAATTTATTTTTTACCAAAAAAATTGCGTTTAAAAAACTGCTGTGCAAATACTGTGTGACATAAAAAATTGCAGCGATCACCATTTTATTTTCTCTGGTCTCTGCAAAAAAAGTATATATATAATGTTTGGGGGGCTCTGTGCGGCTCCGCCTCTCTTCATTACTGAACAGCAAAGCAAACACATCCGATATTTACTGCTGATAGCCGGAGGAAAGCACAGCGACCGCTCACAGCTGGAAGACGCTCCGTGCAATCACTGGGTGTGAGAGAGACGAACACGGGAACCACCGGCTATAAAAGGGACGAGCACAGAGCCACAAATCCTGAGACACCATCATTGTACTGTGTGCAGAGCCAACACAGGAGAGCCAATCCCGGGACACCCCGAGAGAAGTGCTACTGTGCAGAACAAATACAGAGAATTATACCCAACATACAGGACAAGAGAAGTAGTACTGTGCAGAGTCCATACATACAGAATAAGAACAGATACTGAGAATTACACCCGACATACAGAACTCTGCACAGTACTACTTCTCTTGTCCTGTATGTCGGGTGTAATTCTCGGTATCTGTTCTTATTCTGTATGTATGGACTCTGCACAGTACTACTTCCCCTGTCCTGTATGTCGGGTGTAATTCTCGGTATCTGTTCTTATTCTGTATGTATGGACTCTGCACAGTACTACTTCTCTTGTCCTGTATGTTGGGTATAATTCTCTGTATTTGTTCTGCACAGTAGCACTTCTCTCGGGGTGTCCCGGGATTGGCTCTCCTGTGTTGGCTCTGCACACAGTACAATGATGGTGTCTCAGGATTTGTGGCTCTGTGCTCGTCCCTTTTACAGCCGGTGGTTCCCGTGTTCGTCTCTCTCACACCCAGTGATTGCACGGAGCGTCTTCCAGCTGTGAGCGGTCGCTGTGCTTTCCTCCGGCTATCAGCAGTAAATATCGGATGTGTTTGCTTTGCTGTTCAGTAATGAAGAGAGGCGGAGCCACACAGAGCCCCCCAAACATTATATATCTACGTTTTTTTTGCAGAGACCAGAGAAAATAAAATGGCGGTCGTTGCAATTTTTTATGTCACACGGTATTTGCACAGCAGTTTTTCAAACGCAATTTTTTGGGGAAAAAAATACATTTTAGGGAATTTCAATGCAAAAAAAAACACAATATAATACCCAATTTTTTGGTAAAATATTAAAGATGATGTTACACCAAGTAAATAGATACCAAACATGTCACAATTTTTAAATTGTAGAATGGCAACAAACTACGATACTTAAAAATCCCCATAGGCGACGCTTTAAATATTTTTACAGGTTACCAGTTTAGAGTTACAGAGGAGGTCTAGCGCTAGAATTATCGCTCTCACTGTAGCGTTCGTGGCAATACCTCACATGTGTGCTGCGAACGCCGTTTACATTTGCATTTGCTTCTGCGCGCGAGCACGGAGGGACGGGGGCGCTTTAAAAAAATTATTATTCTTTTTTATTGATTTATTTCATTATCTTGTTATTATTTACTATGCATTATCTTGTTTTGTAGTTTTATTATATGTCATCCTTTATTAGTAATAATATGTAATTAATAATAAAAATCACCATCGTTATTATTATTTTATGAAATTATATATTGTCTTAGTAGGTCATTATTATTAATAATAATCTGATTTGATTATGTCATTCGGATTTATTATTATTATTTATTGATTTATTTTAATAGGTTATTATTTATTGTGTATTATCTTGTTGTGTAGTTTTATTATATGTTATCTTTTATTATGTAATTAATAATAATAAAAATCACCATTATTATTATTTTATGAAATTATATATAATCTTATTAGGTCATCATCATCATTATTATTATTATTATTATTATTATTATTATTATTATTATTATTAATAATAATAATAATCATAGTTTATTATGTCATTCGGATTTATTATGATTATGTATGGATTTATTTTAATATGTTATTATTTATTGTGTATTATCTTGTGTAGTTTTATTAGGTATTTTACCTTATTATGTAATAGAAGGTGGGGGAGAAGGAAGTTGGTGGATTATTCTGAAGATTGAAGGAAGATTTGGATACATTTGGAGTGTTACTCGTTACTTTGTTTCTGTCTGGAATGTGTGGATGTATATATATATATATATATATATATATATATATATATATATACTGTATATAACCGCCACGCTGTTTACTAATAGAGGAGAAATCTAAGTGTCTCACGCCGGGGCCGAGGACGTGTCTGGCGCAGAGTGGGGGATGTGCCGGGGCACACATGAACAGATCCTATCCCGTATACATTGTATACATCAAAGCCTCCGGTGCCGGCAGCAAACAATCAGGATTATTCCTGGAGAGCTGGAAGGAAATCTGAAATATAAACGTTCGTCTCGTGTGATTGTAAACTGGACAAATATAACTGCAGACTATACAGTGATCAGCGATGAGGTCATTGTATGCGCTGCGCAGATTTCTATTCTGGGAGGAGCCGAGCATTCCAGCCAATAGTGGACCAGATATTCTGAAAACCAAATTCCGGGCAAACAGCTAAACGCACATTATATACAAATACATATATATGGGACCTGCAGGGTTGGTGTATCTGGCCATCCAGTTGTGAGGTTTACACTGCTCTGCCATACAGCACAGCCAGAAGACAACACTTTTCAGTTCACCATTCCACAGCCGGGGCCAAAAGTTGTAAGAATGACACAAATATTCATTTTCACAAAGTCTGCCGCTTCCGTGTTTGTAGATCTTTTTGTCAGATGTTACTATGGGATACGGTCGGAAGTATAATGACATCATAGTGTCAAATGTTACTATGGATACTGAAGTATAATGACATCATAGTGTCAAATGTTACTATGGGATACGGAAGTATAATGACATCATAAGTGTCAGATGTTACTATGGGATACGGAAGTATAATTACAAGCATTCCATAAGTATCAGAGGCTTTTATGGACAATGACATGAAGTTTATGCAAAGAGTTAATATTTGGCATGCTGTCACTCAACTTCTGGTCCACATCCTGACTGATGGACGCCCCCCCCCCCCCCCCCATTCTTGTATAATCAATGCTTGGGGTTTGTCAGAAGTTGGGGGGGTTTTGTTCATCCACCTCTTGAGGAATGACCACAAGTTCTCAATGGGATTAAGGTCTGGGGAGTTTCCAAGACAAGCACCCAAAATCTCCATGTTTTGTTCCACAAGCCACTTAGTTATGACTTTTGCCTTCTGGCGAGGTGCTCCACTATACTGGAAAAGGCATGGTTCCTCACCAAACTCTTCTTGGATAGTTGGGAGAAGTTGCTCTCGGAGGATGATTTTGGACCATTCTTTATTCATGGTGGTGTTCTTAGGAGCCCCCAACTCCCTTGGCTGAGAAGCGACCCCACACATGAATGGTCTCAGAAGGCATGACCCAGAACTGATGGTAGTGCTCACCTTTTCGTCTCCGGACAAGGTTTTTTCCGGATGCCCCAAACAATGGGAAAGGGGATTCATCAGAGAAAATGACTTTTCCCCCCCAGTCCTCAGCAGTCCAATCCCTGGACCTTTTCCAAAATATCAGTCTATCTCTGATGTTTTTCCTGGAGAAATGTGGCTTCTTTGCTGCCCTTCTTGACATCACCCCATCCTCCAAAAGTCTTCTCCTCACTGTACAGATGTCCTCACACCTGCCTGCTGCCATTTCTGAGCAACCTCTGCACTGGTGGTGCCCCCATTCGGCAGCTGAATCACCTGTAGGAGACGGTCCTGGTGCTTGCTGGACTTTCATGGGCGCCCTGAAACCTTCTTCACAAATGCAGTGCAAATGTTTTTTAGGGGATTAAAGGGGTTGTAAAGGTAAAAGTTTTTTCACCTTAATGCATTCTATGCATTAAGGTGAAAAAACATCGGACAATAACGGTCCCCCCCCCCCAGCCCCCCCCCCCCGTTTTACTTACCTGACCCCTCGAAAGTCCCGTGCTCGCCCCCAACATCCTCTTCGCCGCTTAGCCTGGCCGTTGATTGGTTACAGTGGATGGATTGAAAGCAGCGCAGCCATTGGCTCGCGCTGCTGTCAATCACATCCAATGACGTGGAGCGCCGGGGGGGGCGGGGGCCGAGTGATACAGTGAGCGGCTATGGCCGCCGGCTGTATCACGGGAGTGCGCCCGCAAGCACTCAACACCATGCGAGGGAGCTCGCATGAAGGTATTGAGTCCTTGCAGGGGGGAGCCGAGACAGCCGCCGAGGGACCCCAGAAGACCAGGTTCGGGGCCACTCTGTGCAAAACGAGCTGCACAGTGGAGGAAAGTATAACATGTTTGTTATTTAAAAAAAGAAATGGTCTTTAGGTATCCTTTCAGTTCATTTTGGCAAAGAGGGACTTTGCAATTAATTGCGATTCCTCTGATTGCTCTTCATAACATTCTGGAGTTCATGCGAATTGCCATCATAAAAACGGAGGCAGAAGACTTTGTGAAAATTGATATTTGTGTCATTCTCAAAACTTTTGGCCATGACAGTAGACTGTAGGATAGATACAATGGTGTCCCCTGACCACCTCCAGCCTGCTGATTGGACAGTAAAGGGACAGCGGACTGATGAGGTTATCTCCTCACACCTCCCATCATTTTGAGATGGGAATGAGGGACACTTACTAGGAAATGTATGTAGGCATAGGGCACGCCCCCTGTCACACCCCCTTAAAGGAGAATTAACCCCAATAAAAGGTTAATTAAATCCACAAGTGCTTTTTTTACCACTATTATTCCTTTATATTGACTTTTAAAATGTACAAATGCAGCAATTTAGAAATCAGATGAAAGGTTTAGCACCGGGGAACACTTTTTGAAAGATAAAAAGTGCATTTTATATACATCTATATAGATCAGACCAAAATGAGGGACAAATGAGGGGGGCAGAGGGCCGAGGAACATTGCTCCAAATCCGGGACAGTCCCTCCAAATCCGGGACAGTCCCTCCAAATCCGGGACAGTTGGAAGGTATGTCTCTTTACTTACTCTGCTCTCTCCTCCCATCAGCATGTTATTTTCAAAACATCTGAACTGCGGCACAACTGATTGGCCTCCAGTGGCGTCCCTACATCTTGCTGAGGAAGTGCTGGAGGGGGGGAAGAGACTGAGGAAATGCTTCCTCCTGCCTGCAGCAGACTGATGACATCATCCCAGCCTAGAGAATGATTATCAGTGCAGCTCCAACAGTGCCCATGAGAAATGCCAGTCAGTGCCGCCCATCAATGCCACCCATCAGTGTCCATTAGTGCCACCTCTCAGTGCCCATCAGTGCCATTTTTCAGTAACCATCAGTGCAGCTTATCAGTGCTGCATATTACTGCCTCCTCATCAGTGCAGCCTCATTAGTCCCATCTCATCAGTGCCGCCTCGTCAATGCACATCAGTGAAGGAGAAAAATTACTTATTTACAACATTTTCTGACAGAAACTAAGGACAATTTTTTTTTTCTCCAAAATTTCGATCTTTATTTATTTAGCAACAAATAACCCCCTCCCCCCAGTGGCGATTAAATACCACCAAAAGAAAGTTCTAAATAATTAGTATCTAATGATAAAAACGTCCTATGTGTACAGTGTTGCATGACTGAGTAATTGTCGTTCAAATTGTGACAGCGCTGAAAGCTGAAAATTGGCCTGGGCAGGAAAGGGGGGTAAAAGTGCCCGGTATTGAAGGGGTTAAACAGCACACATACCCCTTCAAAGTTTTGGGGGACCTTTTGGAGGGGTCTTTTTTCATAGAAGCCAGGAGGAAAATGTCATGCCGGAAATTTGTAACCATTTTACTTTATAAAATCATAAAATTAAAAAGAAAATCAAATCTTTGCCCCTGTACATATCGGGGGGGGGGGGGGGGGGGGGGGGGGCGGGGGGGGGGGGGCACTGGGGGGGGGGCCCTTGACGATCAGCTTTGTT
This sequence comes from Aquarana catesbeiana, assembly GCF_042186555.1. Lineage (NCBI taxonomy): Eukaryota > Metazoa > Chordata > Amphibia > Anura > Ranidae > Aquarana > Aquarana catesbeiana. Next base: position 344,777,102 of record NC_133330.1, read on the forward strand.
CAATTCAGTCAACTGAATTGTTTGACTTCCTTGTGGAACGTCCACCATTGTAGCTCCTCCCCCCCAGTGACCTCTGCTGGTGATAGAAGTGAACTACACCGGATACCCACAAACCCTCTGCATGATTTTCAGTCTCACTTCTCATTTGATCGGAGAATTTGCATCGTGCAGAAAAAAAAATAAACAAATTCTCAGCGACTGCAAAAGTAAAAGAGACCACAGAGGTGTGAGCTGTAATACTACACGCTGCGATCGACAAGCCTCAACTGCTTCCCCGACATCCGGCTACCAATTTTAGCCATGTGTGTTGCAATGTTTCCGCAACTTTAATTAGCATCAAAGAGAAATCTGTATTATTATTGTGTTAACCTGTTTACAGAATAAGAAGAAAGAGCGCATTGTCAGAGCCACCAATCAGCACGCCCCGTCCAAATGACACAACTGATAAGTGATATCATCTGTTATTGTTATTATTATTATTGCTACTATTATTATTCATACTGCATATGTTTATATAATGATGTAATCATCGGCAACATTCTACTTCTTATTCTTCGCCCAACCGAGCCGATCATCTAACATCCTGTTGTGTGGTCACAGCACATATTGGGGACTTGAAGTGACAGATCCCCCCCCCCCCCCACAGATATGCACCTTCATAATTAATCTCCTCCGCTCCCTCCTAGGGTGGAGTGCTTGGGCCTCAGCAGCCAATTGCAAGGCCGGACAATGTAACCAGAGGAAGAAAGTCATTGGCTGTGTGTAAACTACAACCAATATTGGGCCAAGCAGGGCCGTGGATAAGGGGGGGGAACCACCCATCGGTCCTCCTGTACCAAGCCCAGGCCAGAAGGGTGGACCAGGCAGCTGGGTGAATTGGATGTGGCAGAAAGGGTGATCGGTGCAGCGGGGGGGAGGGGACAATTACTGGAAACGATTCCCTATATGGCTTTCTATGCAGCTGATAAAAGCTGGTGGGAGGGAGAAGAGGAGAAGCCAACTTTCAGCTGCTGCAGAAAGAGCCATACAGGGGATCAGTTCCAGTATTAACCCCCCCCCCCCATCTCCTGCATGGTTCCCTCTGCAGCTACTGAAAGCCAGAGGGAGAGAGAAGGGGAGAAGCCGGATTTCAGCTGCTACAGAGAGAGCCATACAGGGGATTGGTTCCAGTATTCACTCCCCACCCCTCCATCTCCTGCATGGTTCTCTCTGCAGCTACTGAAAGCCGGCGGGAGGGAGAGGAGGAGAAGCCAACTTTCAGCTGCTGCAGAGAGAGCCATACAGGGGATCAGTTCCAGTATTCACTCCCCCCCCCCCATCTCCTGCATGGTTCTCTCTGCAGCTACTGAAAGCCGGCGGGAGAGAGAAGAGGAGAAGCCGGATTTCAGCTGCTACAGAGAGAGCCATACAGGGGATTGGTTCCAGTAAATCCCCCCCCCCCTCTGATCCCCTGTATGGCTCTCTCTGCAGCAGCTGAAAGCCCGCTTCTCCTCCTCTACCTCCTCCCGGCTTTCAGCAGGGAATGGGGGCAATTACTGAAACCAATCCCCTGTATGGCTTTCTCTGCAGCTGCTGAAAGCCGGTGGGAGATAGAGGAGGAGAATCGGGCTTTCAGTTGCTGCAAAAGATTGCAAAAGATAGTAGGACAAACCCCAAAAAATTCTTCAAATATATTAATAGTAAAAAGGTCAGGTCTGAGCATGTAGGCCCTCTACAAAATAATCTGCGGGGGTGACTGGGGACAAAGAGAAGGCTAATGTATTAAATTCTTTCTTCAGCTCTGTGTATACAAAAGAGCATGGGGGAGCTCATGTCCATAATGGGGGTGGTAGTGACACAGCCCCAAATGATCCACAATGGCTCAAAAGTGATCTGGTCCAGAAATCTTTAGACAGAATAAAGGTGGATAAAGCGCCTGGACCAGATGGCATTCACCCACGGATCCTAAAATAATTGAGCTCTGTGATTTCAAAGCCATTGTATCTAATTTTTAGGGACTTATTAATGACGGGAATAGTACCACTGGATTGGCGTAGGGCCAATGTGGTGACTATATTTAAAAAGGGAACAAAGTCTTTACCAAGTAACCTAGACCTGTTAGTGTAACTTCTATAGTCGGGAAGATACTGGAGAGTTTAATAAAAGACACATAGATAAGTTCTTGCTGGAAAAAAACATTTTAGGCATCAGACAGCATGGATTCATGAAAGACAGAAGTTGTCAGACAAACCTGATTTCTTTTTATGAAGAGGCAAGTAAAACCTTGGACAGAGGGGTGGCTGTGGACGTGGTATACTTGGACAGAGGGGTGGCTGTGGACGTGGTATACATGGACAGAGGGGTGGCTGTGGACGTGGTATACTTGGACAGAGGGGTGGCTGTGGACGTGGTATACTTGGACAGAGGGGTGGCTGTGGACGTGGTATACTTGGACAGAGGGGTGGCTGTGGACGTGGTATACTTGGACAGAGGGGTGGCTGTGGACGTGGTTTACTTGGACAGAGGGGTGGCTGTGGATGTGGTATAATTGGACAGAGGGGTGGCTGTGGACGTGGTATAATTGGACCGAGGGGTGGCTGTGGACGTGGTATACCTGGACAGAGGGGTGGCTGTGGATGTGGTATACTTGGACAGAGGTGTGGCTGTGGACGTGGTATACTTGGACCGAGGGGTGGCTGTGGAAGTGGTATACTTGGACAGAGGGGTGGCTGTGGACGTGGTATACTTGGACAGAAATGTGGCTGTGGACGTGGTATACTTGGACCGAGGGGTGGCTGTGGACGTGGTATACTTGGACCGAGGGGTGGTTGTGGACGTGGTATACTTGGACCGAGGGGTGGTTGTGGACGTGGTATACTTGGACCGAGGGGTGGTTGTGGACGTGGTATACTTGGACCGAGGGGTGATTGTGGACGTGGTATACTTGGACCGAGGGGTGGCTGTGGACATGGTATACTTGGATTTTGCAAAAGCGTTCAATACAGTTCCCCTTACACGGCTCATGTGTAAGGTACAGTCTACAGGCTTGGAAATATCAATTTGTAAATGGATAGAAAACTGGCTAAAAGACAGAATTCAGAGAATGGTGATTAATGATTCTTACTCTGAATGGTCTAAGGTTATCAGTGGTGTACCCCAAGGTTCAGTGCTGGGACCCTGACTTTTTAATGTCTTTATAAATGATATTGGGTCTGGGATCAAAAGTAACATTTCTGTCTTTGTAGATGACACCAAGCTATGGAGTGGAATAACGTCCTTACAGGATGTCTCCAATTTACAAGCCGACCTCAATGCTCTGTCTGATTGGGCTACTATGTGGCAGATCAGGTTTAATGTTGATAAATGTAAAATTCTGCACTTGGGGACTAAGAATATGCATCATACATGCTAGGTGGAGTACAATTGGGGGGGATCCATAGTGGAGAAGGATCTGGGGGAGTGAATGGTGGAGAAGGATCTGGGGGAGTGAATGGTGGAGAAGGATCTGGGGGAGTGAATGGTGGAGAAGGATCTGGGGGAGTGAATGGTGGAGAAGGATCTGGGGGAGTGAATGGTGGAGAAGGATATGGGGGAATCAATGGTGGAGAAGGATCTGGGGTATCAATGGTGGAGAAGGATCTGGGGGAATCAATGGTGGAGAAGGATCTGGGGGAGTGAATGGTGGAGAAGGATCTGGGGGAGTGAATGGTGGAGAAGGATCTGGGGGAGTGAATGGTGGAGAAGGATCTGGGGGAATCAATGGTGGAGAAGGATCTGGGGGAGTGAATGGTGGAGAAGGATCTGGGGGAGTGAATGGTGGAGAAGGATCTGGGGGAGTGAATGGTGGAGAAGGATCTGGGGGAATCAATGGTGGAGAAGGATCTGGGGGAGTGAATGGTGGGGAAGGATCTGGGGGGATCCATAGTGGAGAAGGATTTGGGGGAGTGAATGGGGGAGAAGGATTTGGGGGAATCAATGGTGGAGAAGGATTTGGGGGAGTCCATGGTGGAGAAGGATCTGGGGGAGTGAATGGGGGAGAAGGATCTGGGGGTTTTGGTAGATCATAAGCTCAATAATAGCATGCAATGCCAAGCTGTGGTTTCCAAAGCGAGCAAAGTAATTTCTTGTATAAGAGAAGTATGGACTCCAGAGAGATATCTGCACAAATCATTAGTAAGACCTCATCTGGAATATGAAGTTCAGTTTTGGGCTCCAGTTCTCAAAAAGGATATCGAGGAACTGGAGAAAGTGCAGAGAAGGGCAACCAAACTGATAAGAGGCATGGAGGAGCTCAGCTATGAGGAAAGATTAGAGGAACTGAATTTATTCTCTCTTGAGAAGAGGAGATTAAGGGGGGATATGATCAACATGTTCAAATATATAAGGGGTCCATATAGTGAACTTGGTGTTGAGTTATTCACTTTAAGGTCAACACAGAGGACACGGGGGCACTCTTTACATCTAGAGGAAAAGAGATTTCATCTCCAAATATGGAAAGGTTTCTTCACAGTAATGCCCCGTACACACGGTCGGACTTTGTTTGGACATTCCGACAACAAAATCCTAGGATTTTTTCCGACGGATGTTGGCGCAAACTTGTCTTGCATACACACGGTCACACAAAGTTGTCGGAAAATCCGATCATTCTGAACGCGGTGACGTAAAACACGTATGTTGGGACTATAAACGTTGCAGTGGCCAATAGCTTTCATCTCTTTATTTATTCTGAGCATGCGTGGCACTTTGTCCGTCGGATTTGTGTACACACGATCGGAATTTCCGGCAACGGATTTTGTTGTCGGAAAATTTTATATCCTGCTCTCAAACTTTGTGTGTTGGAAAATCCGATGGAAAATGTGTGATGGAGCCCACACACGGTCGGAATTTCCGACAACAAGGTCCTATCACACATTTTCCGTTGGAAAATCCGATCGTGTGTACAGGGCATAAGAGCTGTGAGGATGTGGAATAGACTCCCTCCAGAGGTGGTTCTGGTCAGCTCAGTAGATTGCTTTAAGAAAGGCCTGGATACTTTCCACAATGTACAGAATATAACTGGGTACTGACATTTATAGGTAAAGTTGATCCAGGGAAAATCCAATTGCCTCTTGGGGGATCAGGAAGGAACCAATAACAAAGGGATGGGGTGTGGCATCTGTGAGTTAAACTGACCAATGAATGATATACCCCATGAGTGATTGATATCTCCTCGGAACTGTGTTTAACAAAAAAAGCCTATGAGAGAGGAAATGCACTGAGCCAATGAGAGCTCCCTCTAGTGGTTGACCTACAAAATTTCTATATGTAATTTTGTATTGCAACATACGTGCTAGGGGGACTTTCACCCCCCCCCAAACTTTCTGAGATATAAAGACACCTTTTAGTATAAGGCAGGGGTCCTCCAGACTTTAGGGGGGCCGGACTGTGGTAATTGGAAGTAGAAAGGGTCCTGACGTCAGTGGGAAAAAATAATGCCCCATCTTTGGTGGGGGGATTGTACCCCACCATTGGTGTCATTGGGAGGAATTGTTCTCCAATTGGTAAAATCATTGGATGGAATTGTGCCCTATCATTGGTGTCATTGGGCCCAATGGTTGGTGTCACTGGGAGGAATTTTGCCCCATTTTTGGTATCACTGAAAGGAACTGTGCCCCATCGTTGGTGTCATTGGGAGGAATTGTGCCCCATCATTGGTGTCATTGAGTCCAATAGCTTATGTCAATGGGAGGAATTGTGCCCCATCATTGGTGTCATTGGGCCTAATGGTTGGTGTCACTGAAAGGAATTTTGCCCCATCGTTGGTGTCATTGGGAGGAATTGTGCCCCACCGTTGGTGTCATTGGGAGGAATTGTGCCCCATCATTGGTGTCATTGGGAGGAATTGTGCTCATTTTTGGTGTCTTTGGAAGGAATTTTGCCCCGTTTTTGGTATCACTGGAAGGAATTTTGCCCCATTGTTGGTGTCATTGGGAGGAATTGTGCCCCATCGTTGGTGTCATTGGGAGGAATTGTGCCCCATCGTTGGTGTCATTGGGAGGAATTGTGCCCCATCGTTGGTGTCATTGGGAGGAATTGTGCCCCATCGTTGGTGTCATTGGGAGGAATTGTGCCCCATCATTTGTGTCATTGGGCCTAATGGTTGGTATCACTGGATGGAATTTTGCCCCATCATTGATCCCAGTGGGGGGGGGGGATTATGCCCCATTGTTGGCATCAGTGGATGAAGTAGTGCTCCAAGGGCCAGATAAAAGCAAGTAAAGAGCCACATCTGGCCCCCGGGCCGCAGTTTGGAGACCATTGGTATAAAGTATGTAGGTGAAGGTCATACCCCTTCAATACATGGAGGTATGTGATCCATGAATAACTGATATGCCAAAAGTCAATGGCTAAATCCAGAGGAGATTTTTTTTTCCACCGCTTTTTCTTTATGTCAGTTTTTCAAACAAGCAAATGTAATCATTTATTGGTTGGATGCAGAACTAGGATTGAGTTCAACTGCAACCCTCCCCCACTGCTAATGCATGAATGGGTGTATCTAGGGACGCACCGATATATCGGCCCCTGAAAATAATTGGCCAAAAATAGGGTCAGCGATAGAAAAAAAAAAAAAAGGTGCTGATATTGGCATGCTATGGCCCGTTGATTTCAAAGCAAAATTGCGTCCCATTGACTTCAATGCAAAATTGCGTTCCATTGACTTCAATGCAAAAACGCCCCCTTGTGACTTTGATGCAAAATCAAATCCCATTAACTTCAATGAAAAACTGCTCCCTAGTGACTTCAATGCATAATCGCGCCCCATTGACTTCAATGCAAATTTGTGTCTTATTGACTTCAATGTAAAAACGCCAGCTATATTAATTAAATTTAAAATAAAATGTTTTTAAAAAGAACTGTCTGTTTTGGTTTTCGGCCATGTGCATCCTTATTTTTCATTTCGATGCCCCACTAGGTGTATCCGCCTGTGACCGCACTCTAACCCCTTCCTCCGGTTGCCCATTGGTTGGCGCAGAGTGAGCACTGCACATCACACGGCCAATCGCTGGATTTCTAGCACAGGGTTGGAGCAGAGTGTGACCGCCGTAGTTGTCAGAGCGCACAGGAAGCCGTGACCCACTGGTTGCCAGCCACAGATCTGGCTAATGCTGCTCCCGGGGCGACCGCCCTTCCTGCCCCCCCCTGTCCTGCCCCTGGTTGGATGTATAACAGGGCAGTAAATAGTATATTTCTTTATAGAGGGACAAATGAGGAGGAAGGAGGGAGATATGGGAGCGATGCTTCACCTCTCCACATGTGATGTGCTTTATACTTTGTAAAGAACATTAAAGGGACTCTCTATAATATTTATTCGTTGTCCCTTCATCACTTTAATTGGTGACCATGAATGTGACTCAGAGCACATCAGTGACAATAATTCCGGAATAGGATAATGGTGACTGCTCTTCATTACATCATAAACTCAGACTGAGCGGCTGACATCACCGGCACATCAGTCACTGATGTCTCCAGGCGGCTTTGAAGCACACAGAGGATTAGTGAGTCCCTTTATACCGGACATTTTATTGTGTCATCCGAGGGACTGACAAATCACATGGAGGTTCTGCCACCGAATGTCACCACCGAGAGAAGAGACGCCATCACCAATCACAGGAGACATGCTTCAAATTCTATCTGTTTACTATGAAATAAAACATTATCCCATTCATCTATAAAGTAACAATGTTTATAAACAATGATCAGACAGGAGATAGAGAGATACAAAGTAACATTGTTTATAAACACTGCTCAGACGTGGGGATAGAGAGATACAAAGTAACATTGTAGAGACTAGAGGTAGAGATACAAAGTAACATTGTTTATAAACATTATTCAGACAGGAGATAGATACAAATTAACATTGTTTATAAACATTGATCAGACAAGAGATAGAGAGATACAAAGTAACATTGTTTATAAACATTGCTCAGACAGGAGATATCGAGATACAATTTAGCATTGTATATAAACACTGCCCAGTCATGGGGATAGAGAGATACAAAGTAACATTGTAGAGACTAGAGGTAGAGATACAAAGTAACATTGTATATAAACACTGCTCAGGCACGGAGATGGAGAGACACAAAGTAACACTGTTCGGACTAGAGGTAGAGATGCAAACAGTGGCAGCCCTTCCATAGGGGGTGCATGGGCGCCACCCTCCATCCATGCGTCCGGCCCCCTAATCTACATGCGGGGTGCCGGTTGCATGGATCCCAATGGGGGATTTTTTTTTTTTAAGCACATGATTAGACCCAGAGGCTCTAATAGGCTTCAAAAAAGGGTGGGCTTGGGGTGTAGATGACTGCGCCCAAAGCCTACTCAGTTGTGTGACAATAGCGAATTAATATTCGCTATTGTCTCACTGATTCTGCCTCCCAGCCAATCAAGAGGTGGGTCCTGAGACCCCGTTTCCCGATTGGCATGAAAGGAAAAGCTACTCTATTGGCCGAGGGAGGAGACACACTGCCATGATGCAGAGGAGGAGACGCAGGAGAAGGCCGGCCTGGAGGGAAGCGCTGCCCGGGGTAAGCATTGCGGGTGACCCAGGGAGAGGGGGAGAAAGGGGGTGGGTGGCTGTGCACTGTTGTTTGCTGCCCCCCCCCCTAAAAAAAATGCCACCGACCACCATTGGATACAAAGTAACATTGTTTATAAACATTGATCAGACAGGAGATATCGAGATACAATATAACATTGTTTATAAACACTGCTCAGACGTGGGGATAGAGAGATACAAAGTAAGATTGTTTATAGACATTGATCAGACAGGAGATAGATACAAAGTAACAATGTTTATAAACATTGATCAGACAGGAGATAGAGATACAAAGTAAGATTGTTTATAAACATTGATCAGACAGGAGATAGATACAAAGTAACAATGTTTATAAACATTGATCAGACAGGAGATAGAGATACAAAGTAAGATTGTTTATAGACATTGATCAGACAGGAGATAGATACAAAGTAACAATGTTTATAAACATTGATCAGACAGGAGATAGAGATACAAAGTAAGATTGTTTATAAACATTGATCAGACAGGAGATAGAGAGATACAAAGTAACTGACAGTTTTTTATCTACTCTGCTCCATATATCTGAAGATTAAAGTCGTGATCTTCATTTTGATCATTCATTTCCTTTTGGTGTCGCATTAAAATAATTGCAAAAGTGAAAAAAAAAAAATCTTTATTATTCCAAATAAATTTTTGAAAACTTTGATCCAGAATTATAATATTAGCATCATTTTAAAAAACAACAAATGACCCCTTTGAGGTTTTATTATTATTGAGTGTTATTTAGTGTTTTCTTTGCCTTTCTTTTTTTTTTTTCTTTAGGGGACCAAATTTGGTGATTATTTCTAATCTTCTGTTGAACTCGTTAATGTCAAAGTTTTTTTTTTCTTTGACGATCCTGATTGATGGTGTTTTCCTTATTCGTGGTAAAATTTTATCAAAAACGTATTTAAAAAAAAAAAGGGACAAATGATGGAATAAAATATTTCTTTTTATATACAGTAACACTCGTTTTTTTCTTACAAAGATCAAAGTAAAGAAGAAATTGTGTATTTTTCGATTTTTTAGGTCTGATATGTCTCTATGGATCGCATAAAAAAATCAACTGCAAGACAATATCACTAAAAGACAGCGGTGCTCGTCCTAAATAAAATCATTGATTTCTGTATTACTTTGTTATCTTTATTGATAGTAAAGTTGTTGCTGAATAAACCGACCCATAGCAGAAATGTAAATCTTGGTGGTGTGGAGGGGGGGGGGGGGTGAAGGGGTTAATTTGCAGCCAGATCAATACCCGGATCTACATGATATCACTTGGTGGAGCTTGTAGCAGCCGGATCAATCATTGGGAAGATCACCTGCGTTGCCATGTGATATCCCATGCCCAATAACATGCATGTGTGTGAATGGGCGACATCCACCACAACGCAGGTTTTTAGAGGCCTCTACACCTTTTTCAATGCTAAATAAGGGGGCACTAAATTAGGGGGCACTCTGGAGGTGCAGGAGGGCATAAGGGGGCACTAAATTAGGGGACACTTTGGAGAAGCAGGAGGGCATAAGGGGGCACTAACTTAGGGGGCACTCTGGGGGAGCAGGAGGACATAAGAGGGCACTGAATTAGGGGGCACTCTGGAGGTGCAGGAGGACATGAGGGCACTAAATTAGGGGGCACTCTGGAGAAGCAGAAGGGCATAAGGGGGCACTAAATTAGGGGGCACTCTGGAGGTGCAGGGGGACATAAGAGAGCACTCTGGAGGAGCAGGAGGACATAAGAGGGCACTGAATTAGAGGGCACTCTGGAGGAGCAGGAGGACATAAGAGGGCACTAAATTAGGGGGCACTCTGGAGAAGCAGGAGGGCATAAGGGGGCACTAAATTAGGGGGCACTCTGGAGAAGCAGGGGGACATAAGATGGCACTTAATTAAGGGGCACTCTGGAGAAGCAGGGGGACATAAGAGGGCACTAACTTAGGGGGGCACTGTGGAGGCACAGGACAAATTGAGGGGGGGGGCAAAGGGTGTACTCTGGAAGAGCAGAAGAAAAATAGGCACTAAATTAGGGGACATTCTGGAGGAGGATGTAAGGGGGCACTCTGGAGGTGCTAACTTAGTACCCCCTTACCCCCTTACCTGAGTGCCCCCTTAGTGCCTCCAGAGTGACCCTTTACATCCTCAAGAGTGCCCCTTTAGTTCAATATTACTAAGGGGGCATTCTGGAAGATGTAAAGGGGCACTCTAGAGAATGTAAGGGGGGACTCTGGAGGCACTAAGAGGGGCACTCTGGAGGTCATAATAAAATGCCCCTTAGTAATGTTAGTACAAGGACTGTAGTGACCATGCCCGCTGTTCACCGGGGCATGCGTTTATGGATATGACTGATAATGTGTTGAACCCAGAGGGGGCCAGGAAATTAGCATTATCAGAAAAAGGTCAGCAATAGCCGACTCCATATTTTACTCCAGTGCAGCTTCACAAAAGTGGAGGGTCCCTTTAAGCCAGAGAGCTCTGTGCTGCCACCTGCTGGTGATAATCAGTACTGAATTTTATTCTGCTCAAATCTTGTAAATTTGGGATAAACTTTCCACTGTGGACCGACCCCCTGACCTCTGACCCCTGACCCCCACAATGTAAGAGAAGAATTGGTATCCATTAAAGTGCTGCCGTCATTCTGTAAGACATTGTGAAATCAGAGATCAGGCAGGTCCACACAGGCCTCTCATCTGGATGATAATCTCCAGCTACTGTCATTAATTACTGGCTGCGTCATTCCCCACACCGAGCCTGAAATTCGGGTGCCACTGGATAGAGAATGACAACCTCCATCATCTGTCACAAGAACATTGTACTGCGGGGACACCGAGACACGCTACAACATGACGGCATATGTCGCCATCCAAAGCCTTCCATCCCTCAACAATCACACTTCTTATACCGCCAATCCCACACAATCCCAATATCCATCCATCGCTGTGTGGCTGGCCTAGTTCATGCCGTGCAGAGTATTTCAGGAGAGGAGAGTTATAGAGGAAGGAGCAGAGTCCTCCAGCAGAGCAGAGTATTTCAGGAGAGGAGAGTTATAGAGGAAGGAGCAGAGTCATCCAGCAGAGCAGAGTATTTCAGGAGAGGAGAGTTATAGAGGAAGGAGCAGAGTCCTCCAGCAGAGTATTTCAGGAGAGGAGAGTTATAGAGGAAGGAGCCGAGTCCTCCAGCAGAGCAGAGTATTTCAGGAGAGGAGAGTTATAGAGGAAGGAGCAGAGTCCTCCAGCAGAGCAGAGTATTTCAGGAGAGGAGAGTTATAGAGGAAGGAGCCGAGTCCTCCAGCAGTGCAGAGTATTTCAGGAGAGGAGAGTTATAGAGGAAGGAGCAGAGTCCTCCAGCAGAGTATTTCAGGAGAGGAGAGTTATAGAGGAAGGAGCAGAGTCCTCCAGCAGAGCAGAGTATTTCAGGAGAGGAGAGTTATAGAGGAAGGAGCAGAGTCCTCCAGCAGAGTATTTCAGGAGAGGAGAGTTATAGAGGAAGGAGCAGAGTCCTCCAGCAGAGCAGAGTATTTCAGGAGAGGAGAGTTATAGAGGAAGGAGCAGAGTCCTCCAGCAGAGTATTTCAGGAGAGGAGAGTTATAGAGGAAGGAGCAGAGTCCTCCAGCAGAGTATTTCAGGAGAGGAGAGTTATAGAGGAAGGAGCAGAGTCCTCCAGCAGAGCAGAGTATTTCAGGAGAGGAGAGTTATAGAGGAAGGAGCAGAGTCCTCCAGCAGAGCAGAGTATTTCAGGAGAGGAGAGTTATAGAGGAAGGAGCAGAGTCCTCCAGCAGAGCAGAGTATTTCAGGAGAGGAGAGTTATAGAGGAAGGAGCAGAGTCCTCCAGCAGTGCAGAGTATTTCAGGAGAGGAGAGTTATAGAGGAAGGAGCAGAGTCCTCCAGCAGTGCAGAGTATTTCAGGAGAGGAGAGTTATAGAGGAAGGAGCAGAGTCCTCCAGCAGAGCAGAGTATTTCAGGAGAGGAGAGTTATAGAGGAAGGAGCAGAGTCCTCCAGCAGAGCAGAGTATTTCAGGAGAGGAGAGTTATAGAGGAAGGAGCCGAGTCCCCCAGCAGTGCAGAGTATTTCAGGAGAGGAGAGTTATAGAGGAAGGAGCAGAGTCCTCCAGCAGTGCAGAGTATTTCAGGAGAGGAGAGTTATAGAGGAAGGAGCAGAGTCCTCCAGCAGAGTATTTCAGGAGAGGAGAGTTATAGAGGAAGGAGCAGAGTCCTCCAGCAGAGCAGAGTATTTCAGGAGAGGAGAGTTATAGAGGAAGGAGCAGAGTCCTCCAGCAGAGCAGAGTATTTCAGGAGAGGAGAGTTATAGAGGAAGGAGCAGAGTCCTCCAGCAGAGCAGAGTATTTCAGGAGAGGAGAGTTATAGAGGAAGGAGCCGAGTCCTCCAGCAGTGCAGAGTATTTCAGGAGAGGAGAGTTATAGAGGAAGGAGCAGAGTCCTCCAGCAGTGCAGAGTATTTCAGGAGAGGAGAGTTATAGGGGAAGGAGCAGAGTCCTCCAGCAGTGCAGAGTATTTCAGGAGAGGAGAGTTATAGAGGAAGGAGCAGAGTCCTCCAGCAGAGCAGAGTATTTCAGGAGAGGAGAGTTATAGAGGAAGGAGCAGAGTCCTCCAGCAGTGCAGAGTATTTCAGGAGAGGAGAGTTATAGAGGAAGGAGCAGAGTCCTCAAGCAGGGCAGAGTATTTCAGGAGAGGAGAGTTATAGAGGAAGGAGCAGATTCCTCCAGCAGAGTATTTCAGGAGAGGAGAGTTATAGAGGAAGGAGCAGAGTCCTCCAGCAGAGTATTTCAGGAGAGGAGAGTTATAGAGGAAGGAGCAGAGTCCTCCAGCAGAGTATTTCAGGAGAGGAGAGTTATAGAGGAAGGAGCAGAGTCCTCCAGCAGTGCAGAGTATTTCAGGAGAGGAGAGTTATAGAGGAAGGAGCAGAGTCCTCCAGCAGTGCAGAGTATTTCAGGAGAGGAGAGTTATAGAGGAAGGAGCCGAGTCCTCCAGCAGTGCAGAGTATTTCAGGAGAGGAGAGTTATAGAGGAAGGAGCAGAGTCCTCCAGCAGTGCAGAGTATTTCAGGAGAGGAGAGTTATAGAGGAAGGAGCAGAGTCCTCCAGCAGAGCAGAGTATTTCAGGAGAGGAGAGTTATAGAGGAAGGAGCAGAGTCCTCCAGCAGTGCAGAGTATTTCAGGAGAGGAGAGTTATAGAGGAAGGAGAGGAGTCCTCCAGCAGAGTATTTCAGGAGAGGAGAGTTATAGAGGAAGGAGCAGAGTCCTCCAGCAGTGCAGAGTATTTCAGGAGAGGAGAGTTATAGAGGAAGGAGCAGAGTCCTCCAGCAGTGCAGAGTATTTCAGGAGAGGAGAGTTATAGAGGAAGGAGCCGAGTCCTCCAGCAGTGCAGAGTATTTCAGGAGAGGAGAGTTATAGAGGAAGGAGCAGAGTCCTCCAGCAGTGCAGAGTATTTCAGGAGAGGAGAGTTATAGAGGAAGGAGCAGAGTCCTCCAGCAGTGCAGAGTATTTCAGGAGAGGAGAGTTATAGAGGAAGGAGCAGAGTCCTCCAGCAGAGTATTTCAGGAGAGGAGAGTTATAGAGGAAGGAGCAGAGTCCTCCAGCAGAGCAGAGTATTTCAGGAGAGGAGAGTTATAGAGGAAGGAGCAGAGTCCTCCAGCAGTGCAGAGTATTTCAGGAGAGGAGAGTTATAGAGGAAGGAGAGGAGTCCTCCAGCAGAGTATTTCAGGAGAGGAGAGTTATAGAGGAAGGAGAAGAGTCCTCCAGCAGTGCAGAGTATTTCAGGAGAGGAGAGTTATAGAGGAAGGAGCAGAGTCCTCCAGCAGTGCAGAGTATTTCAGGAGAGGAGAGTTATAGAGGAAGGAGCAGAGTCCTCCAGCAGAGTATTTCAGGAGAGGAGAGTTATAGAGGAAGGAGCAGAGTCCTCCAGCAGAGCAGAGTATTTCAGGAGAGGAGAGTTATAGGGGAAGGAGCAGAGTCCTCCAGCAGTGCAGAGTATTTCAGGAGAGGAGAGTTATAGAGGAAGGAGCAGAGTCCTCCAGCAGTGCAGAGTATTTCAGGAGAGGAGAGTTATAGAGGAAGGAGCAGAGTCCTCCAGCAGAGTATTTCAGGAGAGGAGAGTTATAGAGGAAGGAGATGAGTCCTCCAGCAGAGTATTTCAGGAGATGAGAGTTATAGAGGAAGGAGCAGAGTCCTCCAGCAGTAAAGGGAAGATGGGTGTTTCGGGGAGCGTCGGTTAATGTTTTGCCCCTGGGGGGGGTGGGAGGGGGGGTTTATTTTTTTGCCCCTGGGGGGTGGGGGGAGGCGGGGTTAATGTTTTGCTCCTGGGGGGTGGGGAGGGGTTTTTATTTTTTTGCCCCTGGGGGGTGGGGGGAGGGGGGGTTATTTTTTTTGCTCCTGGGGGTGGGGGAGGGGGGTTTGTGGAAGATTCGGGAAGTAATTAGCGGAATGTTTTCATTATAAATAAATTTCATTTCATGTTTATGAAACATTCTCAGATGTCTGATGTGGAAAGCGCTCCATCACCCTCCGCCGCGGTCACATGACCGGTGGGAGGAGTCAGCGGTGACGGCGTTGTATGGACTCTCCTCACCTTGAAGTCTTCGATCGGCTGAGACTGGAAGAATCTCACTGATGAGGGAATAACGTTTTGTTCGATGTTTTCTCTGTAGACACTCCGATAGATATAAACTATAATTATATCCAATTAATCCGCATTACAAATTCATTTCTGGCTTTTGCCCCGCAGGTTCTGCTGCCCCAGACAGGTGCCTTGTGGTCGGGTTCTTCCAAATCCTTCAATAATGACCCGACTTATCGGGGGGCTCCAGCGGCTCTACAACCCCCCCCCCATTTCCCCATCCCCCCCATTTCCCCATCCCCCCATCTTGTATAAAGTGGAACCACAAGAATAAAATAGAGATTTTGTGAAGAGTGAGGATCACACAAGTGATGAGTATCCTGAGCTCACACTTATCTGTAGAAATTCTCTCCGGATATCACTCAGTGAGGGATCCTGTCGTTTGCTCTCCCCTCCTCCATTCACACAAAGCCCTCTATTCTTTTGACAAGGAATTCTGGGGCTTGAAGAGGGGGGAGCCCGTTGTGTCTTTTTCCCACCCCCTCCTCCCCCTTTGTCTATTTTTGGATTTGTGTGAATGGATGAGGGGAGAGGAAAGGCAGAGTGAACAACGGGATCTTTTATTGTTTGAGAGACAATGATGCCGGCAGTGGGCGGGCTCTTGGGAGGAGGTAACTAAATATCAGAATGCCTTGATGGGCGGGGGGTCAGTCTGGAGGAGTGGGCGTTCCTAGGCAGGCTGTATTTGCATAGGTAACGCCCACATGTGATGCTGAGGCTCCACGATTGGAAAGACCGAAATACAATGAAAGGGGCGGGGCTAGGAACGGTCAGGCTGTGGAGGAAAGGGCAGCGCTAGATGATGCAGCCAGGAAAGGAGGCGGGGCTCTATCTGACTTGCTGCAGCTTCTAATGCACATGGTGAGAAGCTCAGAGTGTGCGGTGATATCAGAGAAAGTCCAGTCCAGGAGAGGAGCCGATAACACAAAATAAAACCTTAGCCGTTAAGGGATGCTCCGGTGTATTGTGGGGCACATTGGTGTATTGTGGGGTGCTCTCATGTTTTGATGGGCACATTGGTGTATTGTGGGGCACATTGGTGTATTGTGGGGCGCTCTCGTGTATTGTGGGGTGCTCTTGTGTATTGTGGGGCGCTCTCGTGTTATGTGGGGCACATTGGTGTATTGTGGGGCGCTCTCGTGTTATGTGGGGCACATTGGTGTATTGTGGGGCGCTCTCGTGTATTGTGGGGTGCTCTTGTGTATTGTGGGGCGCTCTCGTGTTATGTGGGGCACATTGGTGTATTGTGGGGCGCTCTCGTGTTATGTGGGGCACATTGGTGTATTGTGGGGCGCTCTCGTGTATTGTGGGGTGCTCTTGTGTATTGTGGGGCGCTCTCGTGTTATGTGGGGCACATTGGTGTATTGTGGGGCGCTCTCGTGTTATGTGGGGCACATTGGTGTATTGTGGGGCGCTCTCGTGTTATGTGGGGCGCTCTCGTGTTATGTGGGGCACATTGGTGTATTGTGGGGCGCTCTCGTGTTATGTGGGGCACATTGGTGTATTGTGGGGCGCTCTCGTGTTATGTGGGGCGCTCTCGTGTTATGTGGGGCACATTGGTGTATTGTGGGGCGCTCTCGTGTTATGTGGGGCACATTGGTGTATTGTGGGGCACATTGGTGTATTGTGGGGCGCTCTTGTGTTATGTGGGGCGCTCTTGTGTTATGTGGGGCACATTGGTGTATTGTGGGGCGCTCTTGTGTTATGTGGGGCGCTCTCGTGTTATATGGGGCGCTCTTGTGTTATGTGGGGCACATTGGTGTATTGTGGGGCGCTCTCGTGTTATGTGGGGTACATTGGTGTATTGTGGGGCGCTCTCGTGTTATGTGGGGTGCTCTCGTGTTATGTGGGGCACATTGGTGTATTGTGGGGCGCTCTCGTGTTATGTGGGGTGCTCTCGTGTTATGTGGGGCACA
This sequence comes from Aquarana catesbeiana, assembly GCF_042186555.1. Classification (NCBI taxonomy): domain Eukaryota; kingdom Metazoa; phylum Chordata; class Amphibia; order Anura; family Ranidae; genus Aquarana; species Aquarana catesbeiana. Next base: position 344,794,217 of record NC_133330.1, read on the forward strand.
TTGGTGTATTGTGGGGCGCTCTCGTGTTATGTGGGGCACATTGGTGTATTGTGGGGCACTCTCGTGTTATGTGGGGCACATTGGTGTATTGTGGGGCGCTCTCATGTTATGTGGGGCACATTGGTGTATTGTGGGGCGCTCTCGTGTTATGTGGGGCACATTGGTGTATTGTGGGGCGCTCTCGTGTTATGTGGGGCACATTGGTGTATTGTGGGGCGCTCTCGTGTTATGTGGGGCACATTGGGGTATTGTGGGGTGCTCTCGTGTTATGTGGGGCGCTCTCATGTTATGTGGGGCACATTGGTGTATTGTGGGGCGCTCTCATGTTATGTGGGGCACATTGGTGTATTGTGGGGCGCTCTCATGTTATGTGGGGCACATTGGTGTATTGTGGGGCGCTCTCGTGTTATGTGGGGCACATTGGTGTATTGTGGGGCGCTCTCGTGTTATGTGGGGCACATTGGTGTATTGTGGGGCGCTCTCGTGTTATGTGGGGCACATTGGTGTATTGTGGGGCGCTCTCGTGTTATGTGGGGCACATTGGTGTATTGTGGGGCGCTCTCGTGTTATGTGGGGCACATTGGTGTATTGTGGGGCGCTCTTGTGTTATGTGGGGCACATTGGTGTATTGTGGGGCACTCTCGTGTTATGTGGGGCACATTGGTGTATTGTGGGGCGCTCTCGTGTTATGTGGGGCACATTGGTGTATTGTGGGGCGCTCTCGTGTTATGTGGGGCACATTGGTGTATTGTGGGGCGCTCTCGTGTTATGTGGGGCACATTGGTGTATTGTGGGGCGCTCTCGTGTTATGTGGGGCACATTGGTGTATTGTGGGGCGCTCTCATGTTATGTGGGGCACATTGGTGTATTGTGGGGCACTCTCGTGTTATGTGGGGCACATTGGTGTATTGTGGGGCGCTCTCGTGTTATGTGGGGCACATTGGTGTATTGTGGGGCGCTCTCGTGTTATGTGGGGCTCCTGTACAGTGATCCCCGAATATTTTGGGGTGATCGGTACTCATTGAACCCTGTGATGCGCCCCCCAGTCCCATGTGATGCAGCGCCCCCCGGTCTCTCCGCCGAGGTGACGCAGACATACAAGGTGCATTAAGGTGATTATTGCGGATAATAATGCGTCTTTATGAGCTGACAGCGATTATTGGAGTGATCGAGGACAGGAAGTGGCTCTGCAATGTGTTTATTAGGCTTTCTTGTTACAATTATAGGCTTTTTATTTGTTACACGGATCTTAGGTGGAGCCGCCAGTTCTGAGCGCCACGCCCTGAGAATCGCAAAATGAAAGAGGCGACTTGTGTGCCGTCCGACCGTCACTCACCGCAGCTCGCCGGACGCCGGAGCCAGTGAAAGTGGCGACATTTGTGGCATCATTACACAGAGCTGCTCATTGTAGATCTCCAAACAAGCAAAGGAAACCGGCAGCTCTGCCTGATGATGAACAGACGTGGAGGAAGAGCACAGAGGGCAGAAATGTATCACTGTGATGTCATAAAATCACCTGACAAGAAATCCCTGACATGTCACAATGGACAGCAACAATATCGTTTTTCAGAAAAGCCATCCTTGACTTCCAGTCAGTGACTGTGCCTAGGCTCAGATGATGTCATCAGTCTGCTGCAGGCAGGAGGAAGCATTTCCTCAGTCTCCTCCCCCTCCAGTGGGAAAACTGCAGCATTGCAGCAGGAACAAGCATCTTCCGAGTCTCCTTCCTGTCCAGAGGACAGACTGCAACATTGTAGCTTTCCCTTAGCTGATATGATGTCATCGGTCCTCTGCATTTCCTCAGTCTCCCCTCCCCCAGTGATCAGACTGTACATTGTAACTTTGCATCAAACCACAAGGTGAGAGGCTGCAGCAAGGGGCTGATCTGTGTCAGACATTTGTGAACACAGCCAGCATTGTACTGGACAGTTGAGAAAACCTCAGATTGCTGTGGCAATGTCTGACCGCCCTGGGGCACTCATGGCATACGCGTTACATGCATCGCGTTCTACACATATGATGTATGTTTCCCTGGGAGGAGGTTTCTCCCAGTCCTGAATATAGTCGCAGGGTTCCCGGCATGCGGACTTCGGTTCTGACGCACTGGGCTGCGCACGCGGGGTGGGTGGGATTTCTGCAGGAAGAAGGAGACCCCCCCCTCCCCATACTGGGGCCAAATAGAATTCAAAGGAAGGGGCCCCAATTCTCCCAGGTCAGCTCCCTTCTACCGGTGACACAGGAAGGGCAAGGCATGCTGGGACTTGTAGTTCCTCACAAGAGGCTGATTTTTCTTATGCAGCAGATTCGAGTGAAACGGTTTTGTTTCAGTTTTTTTGATGCATCTTCATAACAGGAATCATGAGAATGACGAACTCCTCGCTTCTTCTTGTAAATTTTTACCGATCTATCTCCTCCAATGAGAATCGTGAGATTTCGGAGGAAATCGTAATTCATTGGACGGGACAGATCGGCACACATGTGCAGGGCATCCATCAGAAATTTTGGGGCCCCTTACACAGCTTTAAGCCTACCCCCCACCCCCCCCGGGCCTGACCACCAACATTGCCCAGGGCCCGCCCCCCTTGCCATTCCACCGAATCCACCCACTGGCCACCCCCCTTCGGTGGAGGCCACTTTTATTACAACTTAATATTCAGCAAAGAGACAGCCCAATCCAGCAAAGAGACATCCCCATATATTCAGCAAGGAGACGGCCCAATCCAGCAAAGAGATGGCCCCATATATTCAGCAAAAGCGACATCCCAATCCAGCAAAGAGATGGCCCCATATATTCAGCAAAAGCGACATCCCAATCCAGCAAAGAGATGGCCCCATTTATTCAAAGAGACATCCCAATCCAGCAAAGAGATGGCCCCATTTATTCAAAGAGACATCCCAATCCAGCAAAGAGATGGCTCCATTTATTCAAAGAGACATCCCAATCCAGCAAAGAGATGGCCCCATTTATTCAAAGAGACATCCCAATCCAAAGAGATGGCCCCATTTATTCAAAGAGACAACCCAATCCAGCAAAGAGATTGCCCCATATATTCAGCAAAGAGACATCCCAATCCAGCAAAGAGATGGCCCCATATTTTCTAAGAGACATCCCAATTCAGCAAAGAGATGGCTCCATATATTCAGCAAAAGAGACATCCAAATCCAGCAAAGAGATGGTCCTATATATTCAAAGAGACATCCCAATCCAGCAAAGAGATGGCCCCATATATTCAGCAAAATAGACATCCCAATCCAACAAAGAGATGGCCCTATATATTCAGCAAAGAGACATTCCAATCCAGCAAAGAGATGGCCCTATATATTCAACAAAGAGACATCCCAATCCAGCAAAGAGATGGCCCCATATATTCAAAGAGACATCCCAATCCAGCAAAGAGATGGCCCCATATATTCAAAGAGACAGCCCAATCCAGCAAAGAGATGGCTCCATATATTCAGCAAAGAGACATCCCACTCTAGCAAAGAAACATCCCAATCTAGAAAAGAGACATCCCTTTGAGTGCATTGGCTCACTCACATTGGCTCACCTTGCTTTAGCAATTGCTAGTTACTACAGCAGCAACAACTCTGTCTTTTTGATTGGGGCCTGGGTGGCTGGGCCCCTCGGGACACCAGGGCCCCCTACATGTGTATGGGCTGTCCGCCCCCCCATGGCGGCCCTGCGCATGTGTGTTCAAGAGACTCGAAACATTCGCAGACCGATTTGCTCGCCACTCCAACACAGAGAGGAACCAATCGCAGGGGCTGCAAACAGCTGATTGGCTACTTTAGCCCCCCCCTCCTCCAGCTGCATTACTCTGCAGAGGAGCCCCTAGATGTGTCCAGGGGCCCTCCAGTTTGCAGGATCCGGATGTCCATAAAAAGACACTGTATAAATATCCTCCGCAGCTCCTCCAATCCTCTAATTACCTGACTCATGCCATTAGTTTGTTTTATGCTTGTTTGTTATTACTCTTTATACTTCTATGTGCTCCACTCCCTCCCCCCGCAGCAAAAAAAGCCGTCCAGCTTGCCAAGCCGGCAATAAATAAAACATACAGAAATAGTTCAGTCCCATATCCAGAATAATCCATTGGCTGCCGCTACACGCCTACCGCAAGCCTCACCGCCGCAGCAAACCTGTCAATGGAGGAATGTATAAAAAATAGTATAACAATCAATGCAAAGGAAATATAAAAAAAAAAGAAAAAAAAACAAAATATAATAAATATATAGAATAAAAAAAATACAGTTTATATACACTATATACATGAAATGCAATATAAATATATATATATATATCTGACGTTAAATAATATAAAGCACTTACAAAGAAAAAGAATATAAGTAATATGAATAATAATAAAAAAATGAAAAAATATAGTTAAATAAATATCATAAAGAATTTAAAATAGAAATATTTAGCATTAAAATATGAAAAGTAGTGCATAAATTTATATATAATTTGTAGCATAATTTGAAACACACCCAAGAAGAGGCATCACCGCCACAACAAGTCTGTCAATGTAGGAATGTAAAAAAAATAAATAGTATAACAATAAATACAAAGAATATATAAATAAAATCTAACAAATAACAAAAGAATAAAAAAAATACTATTCATATACTGTATAAATTATATGCAGTATATATGACTGATGTTAAATAATATAAAGCATTTACAAAAAAAAAAGAATATAAGTAATATGAAAAATAACAAAAAATATAAAGAATGCAAAAATATAGTTAAATATCACAAAGAATATAAAATAGAAATATTTTGCATTAAAACTAAGTTAAAAGTATGAAAAGAAGTGAATACTATATATATAATTTGAAGCATAATTTGAAACTCACCCAAGAGGCATCACTGCCACAACAAGTGTGTCAATGTAAGAATGTAAAAAAAAAAAAATAGTATAACACAAAGAATACATCAAAACATCTAACAAATATAAAGAATAGAAAAAATACTGTTCATATACTGTATACATTATATCTGATGTTAAATAAGATAAATCATTTACATATATAAGTAATATGAAAATTATTAAATATAAAGAATGAACAACTATAGTTGATAAATGAATATAAAGAATATAAAATAGAAATATTTAGCAATAAAATTATGAAAAGTAGTGCATAAATTATATATATATTTTAAAGTATAGTTTGAAACACACCCCACAAGAGGCATCTCCACCACAACAAATCTGTCAATATAAGAATGTAAAAATATTGCATAACAATAAATACAAATATATATAGAATACAAAATAAGTAAATATATAAACAGTATTTCAAAAAAGTAAATACACCCCTCAGTGACATTTATGTAAATCTTTTCTTCTATCTTTTCATGTGACAACACTGAAGAAATGACACTTGTCTACAATGTAAAGTAGTGAGTGTACAGCTTGTATAACAGTGTAAATTTGCTGTCCCCTCAAAATAACTCAACACACAGCCATTAATGTCTAAACCGCTGGCAACAAAAGTCAGTACACCCCTAAGAGAACATGTCCAAATTGGGCCCAATTAGCCATTTTCCCTCCCCGGTGTCATGTGATCATTAGTGTTACAAGGTCTCAGGTGTGAATGGGGAGCAGGTGTGCTAAATTTGGTGTTATCGCTCTCACTCTCTCATACTGGTCACTGGAAGTTCAACATGGCACCTCATGGCAAAGAACTCTCTGAGGATCTGAAAAAAAGAATTGTTGCTCTACATAAGAAGATTGCCAAGACCCTGAAACTGATCTGCAGCACGGTGGCCAAGACCATACAGCAGTATAACAGGACAGGTTCCACTCAGAACAGGCCTCGCCATGGTCCACCAAAGAAGTTGAGGTCACGTGATCAGCGTCATATCCAGAGGTTGTCTTTGGGAAATAGACGTATGAGTGCTGCCAGCATTGCTGCAGAGGTTGTAGGGGTGGGGGGTCAGCCTGTCAGTGCTCAGACCATATGCCGCACACTGCATCAAATTGGTCTACATGGCTGTCGTCCCAGAAGGAAGCCTCTTCTAAAGATGATGTACAAGAAAGCCTGCAAACAGTTTTCTGAAGACAAGCAGACTAAGGAGATGGATTACTGGAACCATGTCCTGTGGTCTGATGAGACCAAGATAAACGTATTTGGTTCAGATGGTGACAAGCGTGTGTGGGGGCAACCAGGTGAGGAGGACAAAGACAAGTGTGTCTTGTCTACAGTCAAGCATGGTGGTGGGAGTGTCATGGTCTGGGGCTGCATGAGTGCTGCCGGCACTGGGGGGCTACAGATCATTGAGGGGACCATGAATGCCAACATGTACTGTGACATACTGAAGCAGAGCATGATCCCCTCCCTTCAGAGACTGGACCGCAGGGCAGTATTCCAACATGATAACCACCCCAAACACACCTCCAAGACCACCACTGCCTTACTAAAGAAGCTGAGGGTAAAGGTGATGGACTGGCCAAGCATGTCTCCAGACCTAAACCCTATTGATCATCTGTGGGACATCCTCAAACGGAAGGTGGAGGAGCACAAGGTCTCTAACATCCACCAGCTCTGTGATGTCATCATGGAGGAGGGGAAGAGGACTCCAGTGACAACCTGTGAAGCTCTGGTGACCTCCATGTCCAAGAGGGTTAAGGCAGTGCTGGAAAATAATGGTGGCCACACAAAATATTGACACTTTGGGCCCAATTTGGAGATTTTCACTTAGGGGTGTACTGACTTTTGTTGCCAGCGGTTTAGACATTAATGGCTGTGTGTTGAGTTATTTTGAGGGGACAGCAAATTTACACTGTTATACAAGCTGTACACTCACTACTTTACATTGTAGACAAGTGTCATTTCTTCAGTGTTGTCACATGAAAATATGTGTAATAAATAATATATTGTGCCTTCAGCAGGAACAGGACCAGCTTCCCTGTCCCTGCTGAATGTCTTTCTTCTTGTCACTCTTCCATAAAGGGCAGATTTGTGGAGAACACGACTAATAGTTGTCCTGTGGACAGATTCTCCCACCTGAGCTGTGGATCTCTGCAGCTCCTCCAGAGTTACCATGGACCTCTTGGCTCTTCTCTGATGAATGCTCTCCTTGCCCGGCCGGTCAGTTTAGGTGGACAGCCATGTCTTGGTAGGTTTGCGGTTGTGCCATACTCTTTCCATTTTCCGATGATGGATTGAACAGAGCTCCGTGAGATGTTCAAAGCTTGGGAGATATTCTTATAATCTAACCCTGCTTTATACTTCTCCACAACTTTATCCCTGACCTGTCTGGTGTGTTCCTTGGCCTTCATGATGCTGTTTGTTCACTAAGGTTCTCTAACAAACCTCTGAGGGCTTCACAGAACAGCTGTATTTATACTGGGATTAAATGTCACACAGGTGGACTCTATTTAGGCAATTGGTTCCTCTAGATTTTAGTTATCAAAGTAAAGGGGGCTGAATACAAATGCCCCCCCACTTTTCACATATTTATTTGTATCATTTATCATTATCCTTCCACTTCACAATTATGTGACACTTTGTGTTGGTCTATCACATAAAATACATTTACGTTTTTGGTTGTAACATGACAAATCGTGGGAAATTTCAAGGGGTATGAATACTTTTTCAAGGCACTGTATATAGAACCAACAATTTATGCAGCATGTTACATAGTGAACACTCACATCAGTTCCTGTGCTCATGGAGATTATAATCCGTATCTCACATACACGCACACAGACTAGAGGCCAATTTGGACGGGAACCAATTCACCTGCCAGCACGTCTTTTGTGTGGGAGGAAAAGCATGCAAGTGCAAGAATTTACATGCAAACTCCATGCAGAGAGTGGAATCCCAGAGCTGCAAGGCAGAAGTGCCAACTACTATGCACAATATATTATTTATTACACGTATTTTCATGTGACAACACTGAAGAAATGACACTTGTCTACAATGTAAAGTAGTGAGTGTACAGCTTGTATAACAGTGTAAATTTGCTGTCCCCTCAAAATAACTCAACACACAGCCATTAATGTCTAAACCGCTGGCAACAAAAGTCAGTACACCCCTAAGTGAAAATCTCCAAATTGGGCCCAATTAGCCATTTTCCCTCCCCGGTGTCATGTGACTCGTTAGTGTTACAAGGTCTCAGGTGTGAATGGGGAGCAGGTGTGTTAAATTTGGTGTTATCGCTCTCACTTTCTCATACTGGTCACTGGAAGTTCAACATGGCACCTCATGGCAAAGAACTCTCTGAGGATCTGAAAAAAATAAATAAAAGTGGCTCTACATAAAGATGGCCTAGGCTATAAGAAGATTGCCAAGACCCTGAAACTGAGCTGCAGCACGGTGGCCAAGACCATACAGCGGTATAACAGGACAGGTTCCACTCAGAACAGGCCTCGCCATGGTCCACCAAAGAAGTTGAGGTCTCGTGCTCAGCATCATAGCCAGAGGTTGTCTTTGGGAAATAGACGTATGAGTGCTGCCAGCATTGCTGCAGAGGTTGTAGGGGTGGGGGGGGTCAGCCTGTCAGTGCTCAGACCATACGCCGCACACTGCATCAAATTGGTCTGCATGGCTGTCATCCCAGAAGGAAGCCTCTTCTAAAGATGATGCACAAGAAAGACCACAAACAGTTTGCTGAAGACAAGCAGACTAAGGACATGGATTACTGGAACCATGTCCTGTGGTCTGATGAGACCAAGATAAACGTATTTGGTTCAGATGGTGACAAGCGTGTGTGGGGGCAACCAGGTGAGGAGGACAAAGACAAGTGTGTCTTGTCTACAGTCAAGCATGGTGGTGGGAGTGTCATGGTCTGGGGCTGCATGAGTGCTGCCGGCACTGAGGGGCTACAGATCATTGAGGGAACCATGAATGCCAACATGTACTGTGATATACTGAAGCAGAGCATGATCCCCTCCCTTCAGAGACTGGACCGCAGGGCAGTATTCCAACATGATAACCACCCCAAACACACCTCCAAGACCACCACTGCCTTGCTAAAGAAGCTGAGGGTAAAGGTGATGGACTGGCCAAGCATGTCTCCAGACCTAAACCCTATTGATCATCTGTGGGACATCCTCAAACGGAAAGTGGAGGAGCGCAAGGTCTCTAACATCCACCAGCTCTGTGATGTCATCATGGAGGAGGGGAAGAGGACTCCAGTGACAACCTGTGAAGCTCTGGTGACCTCCATGCCCAAGAGGGTTAAGGCAGTGCTGGAAAATAATGGTGGCCACACAAAATATTGACACTTTGGGCCCAATTTGGAGATTTTCACTTAGGGGTGTACTGACTTTTGTTGCCAGTGGTTTAGACATTAATGGCTGTGTGTTGAGTTATTTTGAGGGGACAGCAAATTTACACTGTTATACAAGCTGTACACTCACTACTTTACATTGTAGACAAGTGTCATTTCTTCAGTGTTGTCACATGAAAAGGAAGAAGAAAAGATTTACACAAATGTCACTGAGGGGTGTACTTACTTTTGTGAAATTTTATATATATATATATATATATATATATATATACACACATATACACACACACACATATATACATACAGTATCTTTCTTACATAGGTTAGTTAGCATAGTTATTGGGGGGGGGCAGCAGTTTTAAGGTTAGTTCGGTATAAGCTGGAATCCCACTTATTAAATATACAGCTTCCAGGATTCCTCACGTCCCTTTGATGGACTTTATAAAGAGATCTGAGGAAGAGATGCGAGGAATCTGGAATAGCGGCATTTTTAACAACATCTGAGGCACGCCGATCCCTAGAACAATCCGGTGTTGGTGGAGCAGTACAGAGCTGGCTCTGGGCAGGAGATGGGCAATTGGGGGGGGGGGGGGGGTAGGAATGTACCAAATCTTGTTTTTGTTGGTGAAAAGTGGACACAAAAGTGTCACAGCAGAACGTTAGCACTGAATTCCTATTGGTCCTAGGAGTACGAAGCACACAGATTGTTCCAGGAACAGCGAGATTCATCAGTGTTGTACATCCCACCATATTAGAGGTGGAGCCCCCCCCCCCCAGAGTGTCCACATAGGAGCTCTGTATGGGAATGGAAATATATTCAATGTTTCTATTGTGTGTACATTGGATTGTATCCTGAAGTATCAGCAGGGCTGCTGTTAGAAATTATGGGACCCCCCCAACTGTCCGAGATGAAGCAGAACAGCGGCACCGACTTTATCCACCTACACCCCAAAAATTTTCTAAAAAAAAAAAAAAAAGTCTCCTCTCTGCTCCCACCTCATGGGCCCCTCTGTTAATGTGATGGGGCCCAGGGAAATGTAACTTAAGCCTTGGTAAGCAAGTAGGAGCAGAGGGTGGGGGTGGGGGGGTGATCTAGTAAAAACTATTCATTTAGGCAGAAATGAACAATAAAGCTGCACCTCCCCCCATGTTTAGCTAATGAGGCCTGGGCCCAGTACAACAGGATCAGTCGTGCTGCCTTATCAGCGCCCCCCCCCAGTATCAGTGTTATGCTCTGGAAAGAGGCGCAGAGGTGATTACTGAGAGTCACACCCCGAATATCACCAAATATACCCCCTGAGAGTATCACCCATATCACAACATTCATCGCTTATAGCAGAACAACACAGAGCCGCAGAAGGACAAGATATTACTCGCCCTCTTCTACTTCACTATTATAAATCAGCCCCAAATAACGAGGACAGCACTGCGGTATATGTCAGCGCTATATATATATATTAATATTAATAATAATAATAATAATAATAATGACTGTGGGGGGAGGGGACATTAGAGTGTAAGCTCCTCTGTACAAAGACTGGTGTGACTGTGGGGGGAGGGGACATTAGAGTGTAAGCTCCTCTGTACAGAGACTGATGTGATTGGCTCTGTGTTCTCTGTACAGCACTGCAGTATATGTCAGAGCTATATAAAATGTATATGAAGAATAAGAAATATTAATTTGACTGTGAAGGATCATTAGAGTGCAAGCTACTCTGGTTCACATTTTAGAATAAAAATAAAATGACTAGAAGTGACACAGACACCCTGGTATAAAGTCCTCCATATTGTGGCATCAATAACACCATACAAAAAAAAAAAAATGTATAAGACACTGAGTTATTTTGAGGGGACAGCAAATTTACACTGTTATACAAGCTGTACACTCACTACTTTACATTGTAGACAAGTGTCATTTCTTCAGTGTTGTCACATGAAAAGAGAGAAGAAAATATTTATTTATTAGGGATATACTGATACCATTTTTTTTTTTTTTTTTACAATGAGTACAAGTACCAATAATTTTTTTTTAACTACTCGCCGATACAGATTACCTACAGATACATACAGATTACCGATACCTACCGCAACTGTTTTGTTTTCACTTCAGCTGTCAGCAATGGTACAAAGCATTGAAAAGTTACTTTGCAAATGAAATAGATTTTTTTTTTTAATTTAGCACTTTTTCAATGTGAAATGTGTGTGTATATATATATATATATATATATATATATATATATATACACACACACACATATACATACATATACACATACACACACACACACTTCACATTGAAAAAGCGCTAAATTAAAAAAAAAAAAAAAATATATATATATATATATATATATATATATATATATATATATATATATATATATATATATATATATATATATATTCACCAACAAAGCAAAAAAAAAAAAAAAAGTTTTAATTGTTTATCGTTTATAAAATAGACGTGAACAAAAGAAAAAAAAAAAAAAAGCAGGAAAACAATAATGGAATGGAGGAGAATAGGGAGTTAATTAAGTCTGATTATAGTAAATTAAGGGATAATAAGGGGTTAAACAGAGGAACATTTGTTCATCCCTTTGATCTGCAGATGAAGAAACAGAAATATACAAAAAGAAACAATGTTTCTTTTTCTTTTAGTGTTTCAGGGCTGAGCAATGTTGGTTATAAACATTGCCTTACCAGACTTCTTTAACTCCAGGGAGACCCGCTGACAGCTCAAAGAGCCGAGCCTGAAAGTATCGGTTTCAGGTATTGGTGCATTTGCATGAGTACCGATACTTGTGCAAATACTCGGTATCGGCACCGATACTAGTATTGGTGCAACTCTATATTTATATTTTCAGTGTGTGCGTGTATATATTACGTGTGTGTGTGTGTATTCTCTGTAATGGAAATGCAAGTAAAGGAGATGGACGGGTCACATTATTTGATCGTCTCATCTCAGGACTGGTCGGAGTTCAGGACTCATGAATCGATCATTTCATTTGTTTTCTTAGGATCTCCTCTGATCTGCAGCCTTCCATTGTGCTTCTCTGGTCAGGTGACATTTGTTCATCACGAGGGGGGGGGGGGAAATTATCCTTTTTTTTACCATTTAAAGAAAAAGCAAATTGCTGTGTAAACCATAAACACGGCAGGAAAGGCGCACATTCCCTCCACATGGGATGAAAGGCGTCACATTTCTGGGATTAGCCAATTGTTGTTTGGTTTGGAACTGAAGATAAAAAAAACAAAAAACGCACCAGAATATATAGAGTACACGGTATAACACACGTGTGTTGTATATTAAAACAAACATTTACACACATTAATGAAAAGAACACTGTGGAAGGTTTTTGTCAAATTGGCAAATCTGCTTCACAAAGCACTCATTTACCCCCCCCCCCCCCCCCAAAGGCAGAAACTCCCGCGGTCCCCTAGAAAACCTCCCAATTGTTTTACTTATCAAAGAGACAACGGAGAAAGTTATAGCATGCTCAACAAAACTTTATTGTACAAATATTCACAAAACTGTATATAAAGGAGGCAGTGCCAACAGTACCTAATGTCTCCCTTCCAAAGGGAAAAAAGAACAGTGATAGCACTATAGATCATAGTTCATTAAAATAACACGTATTATACAAAAAAAAAAAAAAAAAAAAAAAACAAAACACACACCACACAATTTCAAAAAAATTAAAATAAAATAAAAAAAATGGCCTGTAAAATAAAATGCCATGTACATGCAATTTAAAAATAAAAATTAAAAAAAAAAAAAAAAAAGTTGACAGTGCACCAATGTGACCAGTAGGTGGCACTGTGCTGCAAGCCAGATATCCACCCCACTAGCTAATTGCACTTTTAATTAGGAGCAGTTTTTTTTTTTTCCTTCCTTGGAATACTTCAGTTTAATACATTAATAAGAAAAGAAAAAAAAAAGCCCACAATACTTTTGGAGGCCCCCACCCCTCCTTCCCCAATGGCTTTCCAAACTCTTACATTATAAACGAAGAGTGTAAAAAGTAGCTTAATCCTTTCAGATCAGCAAAAAAATCTAATAAAAAAGAAAAAAAAAAAAAAAAAAAATCTTCATTTATCCTTACAAAAATGCAAGAAGCATAATTACAAATATTGTACAAAATACAGAGAAAAAAAGTCATCCCTGTGCGCTCTTTAAATAATATATATATTTATAGATCTGGCTTTCACCCTCAAAGCGGGTTTTTTTTCTCTCTTTTTTTTTTTAAATACCAAAACTTATAGACATATATACACCTCCCCCCTCCCCCCCCCCCTCCCCAAATAAGAAAATACGATAGGTGCTCTGTGTAGTAAAGTGTAGAGTCTCTGAAGTATAGGCATTCTGCATAGAGTCTCTATGTGACACAGGCACTCCATACAGGAATGGGGTGTAGGCGCTCTGTATAGGCATTCTGCATGCAGCCTCTATGTGGCGTAGGGGCTCCATATAGAGCCTCTATGTGGTGTAGGCATTCCTTACAGTCTCTGAGTGGCATAGACGTGCCATAGAGGGTCCCCATGTGATATACAGTAGATGTTCTATATAAAAAGTCTCTGTAATATAGGCATTCCGTACAGATTCTCCCTTACATGTGCCTCTTCATGTGCAGAGCGAGGTGGTCGGAGCGGGAGAACGCCCTCTCACACAGGTGGCACTGGAACGGTCGGTGGCCGGTGTGTTTGCGGAAGTGGCGAGTCAGTTCATCGGATCTGGCGAATTTCCAGCCGCAGCCTTCCCAAGTGCAGTGATAAGGTTTTTCACCTGAGGGAGGGAGAAGAAGATTTTATTAATACCTCAGTCAGTAATAAAAGCATTTTTGCATGCAAGGGGGGGCAAATAACAAGTTTGGGGCATCTGGCGTTAATATAAAGGGAATTCAACGTCTTATCTGAAATAATTACAAACTATGGGGTCCCAGAGAGCAGCCATTATAAGGCCCCCTGCAGAGACCGGCTCCATCTTTAAAAGGTAAAATTTATCGCAGACACCTGAATGGTTCTAGGAGAATAATTAACAATGTCGCTCTAAAAATTACAATCTGACGGATTCCTGAACTATATACACACGTACATTCCATGCAATTTTATTGGTAAGCTGCAGATGCAGAATACATGAATCATAATGCGCTGCCACATT
>NC_133330.1:344809112-344841397 GCF_042186555.1 Aquarana catesbeiana
TAAATGACAGAATTCTGGGAGGACTGCACAGGGAACAAAAATCCTAAAAGAATTCCCAGCGCTCTGGATATAGAAGATTTAGTTTCGCAGTGAAATGAACATTTCCTAAAAAAATTCAAAACCTTATTAGGGCCCCACTTACAGTAGTCAGGTGAATGAATTCACATCATATAGGCCCCCCACCAATCCCAAAAAGATTTTGGGGGTTTGTAATATTGCGTATTCTGCCCTAAAGTGTCATCGTTTTTTACCCGGCCTGCTGAGAAAATACACAGGGTGCCAATTCAGACTCTCAAAATGCCAGCCGTCCGGCCATCTCCGGCTTCCACATTTCTTATTAGTCACAAGTAAAGGGATAACTAGAGTCATAACACACCATTCAAGTACTATGGGGCCCGCAGGGGCCCAGCGCTGGCCATGAAGCCATTTATGCCGGTAACAGATGTATGTGAAAAATACATTTGGATACAAGTTTATAGTTTCTATCTAAGATCACACACATAGGTTGGACTTGATGGATTTGTGTCTTTTTTCAACCTCACCTACTATGTAACTATTTGTAACTTTCAGAATCTCTACATAAATGGACTATATGAGAGCGATTGGTGTTCCTCATCACTGCAGGAATGACCTTTAGGGTATAGAATAGAGGGGGGAGGACGGGGAGGGCACCTTAATGGGTTTACTATGGAGTGGCGTCCCCCAGTTTTAGTAAATCTCCCCCATGGCTGAGGTTGAGAAGGAGACCGGCCCATCTAGTTCCCCCTCTTGTGTGTGTGAGAATTTGTTTGACCTACATTGGAATCCTGATAAATCCCCGGATCCAACTCCTTTCGAATGCAAGATTTCATGGCCTTGTATATTATGGGGACGAAGAAGAGAAAAAAAAAAGAAGAAAAAAAAAAAAAAAGAGAGAAAAGAAAGAAAAAGAAAAGAAAGAAAA
Source organism: Aquarana catesbeiana (assembly GCF_042186555.1). NCBI lineage: Eukaryota > Metazoa > Chordata > Amphibia > Anura > Ranidae > Aquarana > Aquarana catesbeiana. The sequence goes on from NC_133330.1 coordinate 344,810,056, forward strand.
AGAAAGAAAGAAAAAGAAAGAAAAAGAAAGAAAGAAAAAGAAAGAAAGAAAAAGAAAGAAAGAAAAAGAAAGAAAAAGAAAGAAAGAAAAAAGAAAGAAAAAGAAAGAAAGAAAAAGAAAGAAAAAGAAAGAAAAAAGAAAGAAAAAGAAAGAAAGAGAAAGAAAAAGAAAGAAAGAAAAAGAAAGAAAGAAAGAAAAAGAAAGAAAAAGAAAGAAAAGGAAAGAAAGAAAGAATTTTCTAGAACACGCTCTTAATAATGAAACCTCATTTTTGTCCAAATCTTAAAAATTGTGGCCAAATCACCTTCAGGGACCTCACCACTTGTGTGATTTGGAGAGGAGCTCATTAACGCACATTAATGCCAAGCGCTTTCCGTATTCGCACATTAATGTATTCTAAGACCAGATTTCTGGCCAATAGAATATATGAACGCCAGAGGCGGGAACGAGTGTTTAAGCTTGTGATTGCACATTAACAAAAAAACAAAAAAAACGCATCAAGAGCCTACTGGGGGGTCATTTACAAAAACTGGAGGGTTCAAAATCTGGTGCAGCTCTGCACAGAAACCGATGCACTTCCAGGTTCACACTGATGCGGGATAGAAAAACGTTCACCTGAATTTGCACGATTTCAAACCGGAAATGCAGTCCGACGTCCTGGGGGGGGGGGGGGGGGGGGGAATTTGACAGACCTCTGGGCGGGTTCATGCACAGATGTCCATTCACAAAATCGACCCCGAAGTTGCCAAAAGGAGTACAGGAACTACTTTTGGGAGTCGTCGCTGCACCGATTCAGATGGTGCCATTGCGATTTGGCATGTCAATCACAATCAGGCCCAATGTGAATGTGGGCTTATTGTCAAAGCTTAATTCTGGGTTCACACCGAGGAACGGAATGGCTCACAGTAGGTGGTCGGTGCGTCTCGGCTCATCATTTCAGGTCCGATTCCAGTCCGAGTTTTTGGCTGAATTCGGACCTGAAACGGACCAGAGAACACACAGGACTTCTGTGCAATTCGCACCGGAGCCGCTCCAGAGATGTGTGAACTGGCACCATAGAGAGCTCCATAGAGAGCCAGTCACAATCTCCTGCCATGCAAATTGGATGCGGGGAAACCCTCATCCAAGTCGCACTGCTGTGAACCCAGCCTAAGCCCAGGTTCACACTGACTGCGATAATAAAATCATGAGAGTTCTGCTGAACTTGTACAATTTCATTCCCAACTTCGGGGGGCGATTTCAGAGACATTTGTGAGGGTTTCTGCACAGATATCAATGGAAGTCGCACCACCAAAAATCACCAAAAGTAGTACAGAAACTACTTTTGTGGCGCCGCACCGATTTGGACGCTGCCATTGCTGGCTATTGTCAAATCGCATGCCAAATCGCATCAGTGTGAATGAGGGCTAAATTAAGAAGCTGACGTTGGAAGCTGATTGGCTCCCATGCAGAGCTGCACCAGACGCAAAGCGCTCGAGCTTCAGTAGATCTCCCCCACAGTGTTTATGAGGCCTAACCTTTTACTCCAGCTACTAAAGCCACCCTTCATTTATTAATGAATTCTAAATTTAACTCCTCTAAAGCTCCATGCATGCTAGCGTTTTTTTTTTTTTTTTTCCAGCTAAAAAAAAATAAATAAATTAAAAAAAAAAAATTAAAAAGCTGGAAAAAAAATTGGATTAAAAAATGCTGGGAATAGCTTTTTGTAGGAGCGTTTTAGGAATGTTAGCGTTTTTGCAGCAAAAAGGAAAAAAAAAATGCATTTAGTAGCATGTCGGCTGGAAAAATGCCCCCAGAAACTACAAAAACCTATTTTCTGCTTCTAATCTAGACAGTGAAGCTTAAAAAATGATAATAGCCTAAAAGTAGTGTGCAAAGACACATAGGAGAACATGATTTAGCTTCTAGGAGCAGAAAAAAAATAAATAAAAAAGTAAAAAACACCACAAGCTAATAAACAGCTTCTAGAAACTTAAAAAAAAATGCTAGTGTGCTGTATGGAGCCTCAGCTAAAAAAAAAGCTGGAAAATACACAAGATAAAAAACACCGGTAATAGCTCTTTGTAGTAAAGTTTTAGCAGTGATTAGCATTTTATTGGAATTTTTTGCAGTAAAATAATAAAAAAAAAGGGTTAAAAAAAAAAAAAAAAAATGCTATTAGTAGCATTTAGGAGTGTTTTGGCTTAAAAAACGCTCCAGGAAACGCTACAAAAATTATTTTTTTTCTGCTCCTAGACATTGAAATAAAAAATACAATTAAAAAAAAAAAAAAAAAAAAAAAAAAAAAAAAAGATAAAAATACCCTAAAAGTAGTGTGCATGGACACAAAATTTAGCTTCTAGGAGCAGAAGAAAAAAAAAAAAAATGTGGGTTCTTTCAGCCATTGTGAGATAAATGTATGACTGGCCGTACCTCTGGGGTGTAATTAGCATCTTGTATATATGTCTCATACATCGCATTGTCTGGACCAATCGCCTTGATATTTAGTAAACGAATAAGACAATACTTCTATACATCTGACGGTTGGGCAAAAATATTCTTCCCAAGTAGTTGCAATTAGTTTACGTTTAGCATTTGATTTCGCAGCAAAATGTCATTTCCTGAATGAAAACAAATAATAAAATCACATTCACTGATTAGAAATTTGTTATTTTGATTTTTCCATCTCGCTCCTAATTTGTCATCTCCGGGGCCGATTGTGGATTTGAATTAAGGGTTAGAAAATTCAAAAAACATTAAGATGAATAATTTCTTAGATTGTAAGCTCCAAGGATCAGGCCCTCTGATTCCTCCTGTATTAAAGTGTATTGTATTTGTACTGTCTGCCCTCATGTTGTAAAGCGCTGTGTAAACTGTTGGCGCCATATAAATCCTGTATAATAATAATAATTTCAAGAGAGAACTTCTACTACTGAAGTGTAATCATTGGAATTGTCCTTCATAGGGGGAGCTCCTTCATCCCCCTTTTTTCATTTTGTTGCCCATCACCGATCTTTAGCCCCCCCCCCCCGCTGTTCACATCATCACCATTTGACATGTGACTTGACAGGTCAAATTGGAGCCTATTGCCGGTGTTCCGTCAGATTAGGCAACCCATCAGATCTGGTAACAGAAGGGACTTTCCATCACGGCCATCTTGGTACACCCCGCACTCGTCCGCAGTAAGCCTACAGCGTGAAGGCGGCAAGCGGACATCTTTTTACACCCACCGGAGTCTTGCATGTCAGTTATTTTTACCAGTAAACTGAACTTCTATAGGGAAATACAGGATTTTCAACTCCCTCTGATTGATTTGATGTTGAATTATAAAAGCAGCCGCGTTCTGCCAGATCAGCAAACCTGTGAGATTGGCGCGCTCGCCGCTGCTTTTAAAACCCAAGATCCAAACAGTCAGATGGATTTCTAAATCTTGCATTTCACTAGATAAGCTCAGCTTACTGGTAAAAATAATTGTGAAATGCCGGACTCCGGTGGGTGTAACAAGATGTCCGCTTGCCGCATTCTCACCGTATACTTACTGTGGACGAATGTGGGGGGTGTACCAAGATGGCGGCGATGGAACGTCACTTTCGTTGCCTAATCTGATGGAAACACCGGCAACAGGGGCGCCCCAACCAGGGCAACGCTAACTTTGCCGCACCGATTTCCAAAAGTAGTTCCTGCACTACTTCTGTTGACTTTTGGGGCGATTTCAATAGACGTCTGTGCATGAACCCGCTCAGATGTCCTTCAAGTCGCCCCTGAAGTCCGACTGAAATGCGGCTTTGAAAACGTGCGAGGAGTTCAGATGAGCTTCAAAGCCGTGTTCAGTGTGAACGAGGGCTTGTAGTCCAATCACATCCTTCGTCAGAATACATGACCGACACTGAATGATGTATGGAAGATCAGGCCGAACCATTGTTAGATAGATATTCTATAATAATAAATATTGATCTATCACTATAAAAAAAAAAAAAATACAATAGGCTCTACATTGTCAAAAGTATTGGGACACCTGCCTTTACACACATGAACTTTAATGCCATCCCAGTCTTATGCCCTGTACACACGGTCGGATTTTCCGATGGAAAATGTCCAATCGGAGCGTGTTGTCGGAAATTCCGACCATGTGTTGGCTCCATCTGACTTTTTCCAATCGGATTTTCCGACACACAAAGTTTGAGAGCAGGATATAAAATTTTCAGACAACAAAATCCGTTGTCGGAAATTCCGATCGTGTGTACACAAATCCGACGCACAAAGTGCCACGCATGCTCGGAATAAATAAAGAGATGAAAGCTACTGCCCCGTTTATAGTCCCGACGTACGTGTTTTACGTCACCGCGTTTAGAACGATCAGATTTTCCGACAACTTTGTGTGACCGTGTGTATGCAAGACAAGTTTGAGCCAACATCCGGCGGAAAAAATCCATGGATTTTGTTGTCGGAATGTCCGATCAATGTCCGACCGTGTGTACGGGGCATTAGTCTGTAGGGTTCAATATTGAGTTGGCTCCGCCCTTTGCAGCTATAACCGCTTCACATAGACACCCTCCTAAACCTTGTGGACGGCCTTCCCAGAAGAGGTGAAGCTGTTATAGCTGCAAAGGGCGGAGCCAACTCAATATTGAACCCTACGGACTAAATAAATATATATATATATATATATATATATATATATATATATATATATATATATATATATTTATATGCTGGCACCGCCCACTGCGTTGAGTATATTAGAATTTTTATTTATTTATTGAACTAATGAAAATAATTCATTTAGGGGAAGTGAAGGTACATAGTTGTTGCTTATAAGCACTTTATTCAGCAGATTAATCGGCGATTAGCAGACGTGTCGGCTCCGACATTGTGCGATAATCACGTGTGGCGTGTTTTGTCCTTCTGACCAACAGCAGGCTTTGTTTATAATTACACGTCACCACTACAGGCTGTGAAAGGCCGGAGACAATGGCCGTCTACTCACACATTACCTTTCCTCTGATGTAATAAAGAAGAGACATTAGCAGTTTTTACGAGTTCTCATCAGACCTCCTTGTATATGAATGGAGGACATTACCATCCATTTAGACCCAACATAACTGACCAGGTCACCGCCCCATTGAAAGTTCCAACGTTCTCCTTCTCTTCATAACTTCGTATACGGTGAACAGACTCTGTTTATGGTTTAGAGAAAAGACTACGAGACCCACACGATGGTCTTCAGATATGCAAGAAGGTCCCCCAGGCTGACCTGAAAAGTCTTCATTGTCTCAGGTCCAAGTAAAGCTTCCAGCATTGCAGAATCACCAGAACAACCCAAACCCTTCCGGGACTATTTCCATTGTCCAGTTAACGATCAGCAACATACGACCTTCGCTGGTTCTACCGGCTGCAGTCATCACCCCGGGACCATTATTTAGAGCCGACGCTCAGCTCTCTTGTAATAGCGATCCTAGGGGCTACCAATCTAAAGCCAGATTCGGCTTTGATCCGCCATATCTGATAGTAACCCAGAAGAGATGACATGACTTCCAGTTTACCAGAATGTCAACGGCGCCATATTAAAAAAAAAAAAAAAAAATCTAAAAAAGTATCAATCTTGGTGCTTTGAATGCTTTCAGGGGCAGAGGAGGGATTTGAGGTCTTAGATCTCTCCATAAAGAGGACCTGTCACATGCCTATTGCTGTCACAAAAGGAGGTTTATATTCCTTGTGACAGCAAAAATAAAATTAAAAAAAAGCAACAGTGTAAAAAATTAATGAAAAAAAAATAAATTAAAAATTGTATGTGCCCCCCATCCAAAAGGTGAGCACATGCACCGGTCCGGCACGCACACAGCGATCGTCCCCAAACACGTGAGGTATCACCGTGAACATCAGATCATAAGCAGTTATTCTAGCAGCAGACCTCCTCTGAAAATCTAAAGTGGTAACCTGTGGATAGTAAAAATATTCCTGGTTTGTCACCATTGCACGGGCGTGTGCAATTTTAAAGTGCCACGGGTTTGGTATCTATTTACTCGGCGCAACTTTTTTTTTTTTTTTTTTTTTGGTAAAATATGTCTTGTTTTTTTTTTTGCATTGAAATTAAAAAAAAGGGAAGTGTATTTTTTTCCCAAATAAGTCGTGTTTGAAAAACGTGACATGAAAAATAGCAACACCCACCAATTTATTCTCTTGGGCCTCTGCTTTAATATATAATGTTTGGGGGTTCTAACTTTCTTGCAAAAAAAAAAGAAAAAAAATATATATAATAAATAATAATAATAAATAATAATAAATTGTTGCATGTAAACAAACAAACAAACAAAAAAAAGTGTCAAAAAAGGCCTGGAGCTGAAGAAGTGGTGAAATATAATACAATACATTTAGTGCATTGCATTGAGGCCTATTGAAAAGAATCGTCTGCCCTGTACATAATGAAGGTGTATTGTCCTTGCATGTTGGTGTTCCAGTCTAAATAGATATTGCAAGGATGCCATGTAACAGAATGTAATGGTAAACGGACCCTGAAGGGTGCAGATTTTTTTTTTTTGTACAATGTATCAGTTTGTTAGAATCAGAATGTAAATATTATGTTACATTTGTCTTTATCTGATGGAGCCATGTCCAGGATCAGACCCATCCAATCCACTAGCGTGCGCGTTTATGCGCTCAGCCCAACCTATCTTTGGAGCGGTGGCCAAAAGGGGACAATTTGTTCCCCCCCAAAAAAATGTGTCTTCAGAGGTTCCCCATTAAGATCAGGTGGCTTTAGATAGACAGATAGACCTGGTCCTCTGCAGCACTCTAAATACAGAAAGGAGCCAGAGCTAAAAATTGAATAAGAGCCCAACATAAAAAAAATATTTATTGATAATTAATTCATTTTTTAATCGGTTGAACTAGATGGTCTTTTTTTTCAACTACACCAACTAAAGAAAAAAAAAATAAATAAATAAATAAAAAATTAAAAAAAAAGGGTCATTAAAGCCAAAGCTTTTGTTGGCAACACCCCTCCCCATTCATGAGAGCTACAAGATTAAGAAAAAAAAAAAAAAAAAAAAAAAAAAAAAAAAGGGAAAAGAGCAAAAAATGCTATTAGGAACATTTAGGCTTAAAAACACTCCAGGAAATTACAAAAACTATTTTTTTTCTGCTCCTAGACGTTGAAATAAAAAAAAAAAAAAAAAAAAAAAATTATGATGATATTATTATTATTAATAATAATAATAATAATAATAACAGCCTGAAGTAGTGAACACGATTTAGCTTCTAGGAGCAGAAGAAAAAAAATGCTAACTTCTAGAAGCTTAAAAAAAATGAAAGTGTGCATGGAGGCTTAAGTGACTTATCTCCAGAATAATAGGATTGGGTAGATTTTGTATGAACAGTCATTGTACTCTGACAGTCCATTTGGGTTCTTTCAGCCATTGTGAGATAAATGTATGACTGGCCGCACCTCTTCAGTCTAATTAGCATCTTGTATATATGTCTCATACATCGCATTGTCTGGACCAATCGCCTTGATATTTAGTAAACGAATAAGACAAAACTTCACACATCTGACGGTTGGGCAAAATGTTCTTCCTAAGTAGTTGCAATTAGCATTTGATTTCGCAGCAAATTGTAATTTCCTGAATGAAAACAAATAATAAAATCACATTCACAGATTAGAAATTTGTTGTTTTGATTTTTCCATCTCGCTCCTAATTTGTCATCTCCGGGGCCGATTGTGGATTTGAGTTAAGGGTTAGAAAATTCAAAAAACATTCTTAAAATGAATAATTTCTTAGATTGTAAGCTCCAAGGATCAGGCCCTCTGATTCCTCCTGTATTAAAGTGTATTGTATTTGTACTGTCTGCCCTCATGTTGTAAAGCGCTGTGTAAACTGTTGGCACCATATAAATCCTGTATAATAATAATAATTTCAAGAGAGAACTTCTACTACTGAAGTGTAATCATTGGAATTGTCCTTCATAGGGGGAGCTCCTTCATCCCCCTTTTTTCATTTTGTTGCCCATCACCGATCTTTAGCCCCCCCCCCCCATTCACATCATCACCATTTGACATGTGACTTGACAGGTCAAATCGGAGCCTATTGCCGGTGTTCCGTCAGATTAGGCAACCCGTCAGATCTGGTAACAGAAGGGACCTTCCATCACGGCCATCTTGGTACACCCCGCATTCATCCGCAGTAAGCCTACAGCGTGAAGGCGGCAAGCGGACATCTTTTTACACCCACCGGAGTCTTGCATGTCAGTTATTTTTACCAGTAAACTGAACTTCTATAGGGAAATACAGGATTTTCAAATCCCTCCGATTGATTTGATGTTGCTTTGTACACTGGTGGGCAGTCATGTTGGAACAGGAAGGGGCCGTCCCCAAACTGTTCCCACAAAATTGGGAGGATGAAATTGTCCAAAATGTCTTGGTATGCTGACGCCTTAAGAGTTCCCTTCACTGGAACTAAGGGGCCAAGCCCAACCCCTGAACAACCCCCACACCATAATCCCCCCCTCCCCCCACACCATAATCCCCCCCCCCCACACCATAATCCCCCCTCCACCAAATGATTTGGACCAGTGAACAAAGCAAGGTCCATAAAGACACGGATGAGTGAGTTTGGGGTGGAGGAACTTGACTGGCCTGCACAGAGTCCTGACCTCAACCTGATAGAACACCGTTGGGATGAATTAGAGCGAAGACTGAGAGCCAGGCCTTCTCGTCCAACATCAGTGCCTGACCTCACAAATGCTCTTCTGGAAGAATGGTCAAACATTCCCATAGACACCCTCCTAAACCTTGTGGACGGCCTTCCCAGAAGAGGTGAAGCTGTTATAGCTGCAAAGGGCGGAGCCAACTCAATATTGAACCCTACGGGCTAAGACTGGAATGACAATAGATAGATAGATAGATAGATAGATAGATAGATAGATAGATAGATAGATAGTATTATATATTCTCTATCAAATAAATACATTTTTATAGAGAATATATTGTATCTTTATTATACAGCATATATAAGATACAATATAGTCTCTATATAAAATTGTAATATACATTTTAGAGAATTTATTATATATTCTGTAAAAAAGATGTATTTATTTTATAGAGAATATATAGTCTCTAAAATTATATATATATTTTGAATGTTCACCCTTTTTAATGTATGAGGCTATTGTGCTGGCTTTGTTATCTACAAGGACCCCCAAATCTTTTCCTCATCGCAGATCCCCCCAGAGGAGCCCCTCCTAATCTTTATATCTACTTATAATGTAGAATTTGATATTTCCTCATCTGTAGTACAACGCACAAATATAAAATGTGTGACGGGGTCTGTGAAGAACAAGCAGCACTGTGGGGAGCCTCCAGTGGAAGGAGCGATCAGACAATGCACCAAGTCATTAAAGATTATTCCGCTGGCACCGCCCACTGCGTTGAGTATATTAGAATTTTTATTTATTGAACTATTGAAAATAATTCATTTAGGGGAAGTGAAGGTACATAGTTGTTGCTTATAAGCACTTTATTCGGCAGATTAATCGGCGATTAGCAGACGTGTCGGCTCCGACATTGTGCGATAATCACGTGTGGCATGTTTTGTCCTTCTGACCAACAGCAGGCTTTGTTTATAATTACACGTCACCACTACAGGCTGTGAAAGGCCGGAGACAATGGCCGTCTACTCGCACATTACCTTTCCTCTGATGTAATAAAGAAGAGACATTAGCAGTTTTTACGAGTTCTCATCAGACCTCCTTGTATATGAATGGAGGACATTACCATCCATTTAGACCCAACATAACTGACCAGGTCACCGCCCCATTGAAAGTTCCAACGTTCTCCTTCTCTTCATAACTTCGTATATGATCAACAGACTCTGTTTATGGTTTAGAGAAAAGACTACGAGACCCACACGATGGTCTTCAGATATGCAAGAAGGTCCCCCAGGCTGACCTGAAAAGTCTTCATTGTCTCAGGTCCAAGTAAAGCTTCCAGCATTGCAGAATCACCAGAAAAACCCAAACCCTTCCGGGACTATTTTCATTGTCCAGTTAACGATCAGCAACATACGACCTTCGCTGGTTCTACCGGCCGCAGTCGTCACCCCGGGACCATTATTTAGAGCCGACGCTCAGCTCTCTTGTAATAGCGATCCTAGGGGCTACCAATCTAAAGCCAGATTCGGCTTTGATCCGCCATATCCGATAGTAACCCAGAAGAGATGATGTGACTTCCGGTTTACCAGGATGTCAACGGCGCCATTTAAAAAAAATTTAAAAAAATCTAAAAAGTATTAAAAAGTATCAATCTTGGTGCTTTGAATGCTTTCAGGGGCAGAGGAGGGATTTAGGGTCTTAGATCTCTCCATAAAGAGGACCTGTCACCTGCCTATTGCTGTCACAAAAGGAGGTTTACATTCCTTGTGACAGCAAAAATGTAAAAAAAAAAAAACAAAAAAACAAAGAAAAAAAAACACAACAGTGTAAAAAAAAACCCTGTAATGTGCCCCGTCCAAAGATGAGCACATGTACCGATCCGGCATGCACACAGCGATCGTCCCCACACATGTGAGGTATCGCCATGAACGTCAGATCATAATCAGTAATTCTAGCAGAGGACCTCCTCTGTAAATCTAAAGTGGTAACCTGTGGATAGTAAAACTTTCCTTGTTTGTCACCAGTGCACGGGCGTGTGTAATTTTAAAGCGTGAGAGGTTTGGTATCTATGTACTCAGCGTAACTTTTTTTTTTTTGGTAAAATATCATGTTAAGTTTTTTTTTTTTTTTACATTAAAAAAAAAAAAAAAAAAGTTTTTTCAAAAAAGTTGTTTAAAAAAAACGCTGCACAAATGCGACTACTACTAAGTACTACAAAACACAATGAAAAGGAGACCATTCTGCTGAAATAGAATAAATGGACTCCTAAAATCAGTTAAAAACGCAAAAAAAAAAAAAAAAAAAAAAAAAAAAAAAAAAAAAAAAAAAAAAAACGAAAAACACACACTTGAGAGATCACACTGCAGAAATATACCTAATCAAACCATAAAAACTAAAATAAGTAAAAATAAATAAATACAGCCAACGCTTTTTGGTGGAAATAACCCTCCCCCTTTTATCAGGGCTACAAGAATAAGCAAAAAACAAACAGTCATATTGATGAAAAATGAAGTTTAGATCTGTAGATGAATATAGATCACAAAATCTAGAGCATCCCATAACAGATTGTCACATGGACTTCAGTTGTCTGGAATGAATTAGAGAATGAATTAGAGAATGTTAAAAGATACAAGCAATACACATAGTAAAAACTCGCAATAAATTGTATTTATTTTTTTTTAATATTAAAAGTGTGCAAAAAAGTCCTGAAAATCAGGTTGCTGCTATAGGACTAGAACACGTACTAAAAACCCCCCATGTACAACACACACACACACGTTAAAAAAAGGAGACCATGCTGCTTAAAAAAAAAAACAAAATAAAACTACTAAAATCAATTAAACACAAAAAATAAATAAAAGCACACACACATAAATCGAATCAAACCACAAAACACAACTAAAATAAGAAAATTTAAAAAGACACAAAAAAGGAAGAAGAGGAACGAAGAGACCAAACTGCCAAAATATGAATAAATGGCTCCTGCGGGAATAAATACAACACTCGGGCCTCATGTAAAACGGGTTTATTGTAAAACGCCGATTCTCCAGACAGGAGAAATGATTGGGCCCCTTTCACACATGCGGATCGTTCCTCCATTTTTCATTCATCCGTTGACAAATGACAACGCATTCCTATGGAAAAACGGATGAAAACGGACGATCATCAGTTTACATCGGCAATCATCCATTTATTTTTTTTTGAACGGACAAAGGTCCTATTTTTCATGAAAAAAAAAAAAAATATGTTTTCCTAGTTTTGATGAAACTGCATCAAAGATAAACAGGACCCCTCCCCCCCCCCCCCAAACAAGAAAACGCACAGGTGTGATCAGGGCCACACAATACCATTAAGGGGGCCCCCCCATCCTACAAAACAACAGGTCCTCCATGGATACAGAATATCATCAGCCTTCATAGCAACACTATATAGATTTCCAAACCATATAGACATCCGGGGTGCCGTGTCCCCCTCTAACTAGAATTGGGTCTTCTCTCAGAAGGACGGACCATACTTTGTATGTGGACTCCAACCAAGACTGTAACCCGGCTTGGTGGACTTAATATATTTTGTTATTTTTATTGATAAAAAAAAAAAAAAAAATTATATATATAATTTTTTTTTTATTATTACATACACAAACGATAGAAATACATATTTTTAATGTATATGATTTGTTTTCTCAGGTGTACACCGGGCCTTAAATTAAGACCAGCCTGGGGCTTTCTGAATAATAATCTGATCATCAGAAAATGAATGTGTGATGATGTAGCCAGGATTCAGAAGTCAAAAACAGTGTAAAAAAAAAATAAATAAATAAAAAAAAAAAAAAAAAAGGGAAAAGCTCAAAAAAATGCTATTAGGAGGATTTAGGCTTAAAAAAAGCTCCAGGAAACTACAAAAACTATTTTTCTTCCGCTCCTGGACGTTGAAATAAAAAAAAATATATAAATAATAATAATAATAATAATAATAATAATAATAATAATAATAATCTAAAGTAGTGAACACGATTTAGCTTCTAGGGGCAGAAGAAAAAAAAAATGCTAACTTCTAGAAGCTTAAAAAAATGCAAGTGTGCATGGAGGCTTAAGTGACTTATCTCCAGAATAATAGGATTGGGAAGATTTTGTATGAACAGTCATTGTACTCTGACATTGGGGTTCTTTCAGCCATTGTGAGATAAATGTATGGCTGGCCGTACATCTTCAGTCTAATTAGCATCTTGTATATATATGTCTCATACATCGCATTGTCTGGACCAAGCGTCTTGATATTTAGTAAACGAATAAGACAATACTTCTATACATCTGACGGTTGGGCAAAAATATTCTTTCCAAGTAGATGCAATTAGTTTACGTTTAGCATTTGATTTCGCAACAAAATGTCATTTCCTGAATGAAAACAAACAATAAAATCACATTCACTGATTAGAAATTTGTTATTTTGATTTTTCCATCTCGCTCCTAATTTGTCATCTCCGGGGCCGATTGTGGATTTGAGTTAAGGGTTAGAAAATTCAAAAAACATTCTTAAAATGAATAATTTCTTAGATTGTAAGCTCTAAGGATCAGGCCCTCTGATTCCTCCTGTATTAAAGTGTATTGTATTTGTACTGTCTGCCCTCATGTTGTAAAGCGCTGTGTAAACTGTTGGCACCATATAAATCCTGTATAATAATAATAATTTCAAGAGAGAACTTCTACTACTGAAGTGTAATCATTGGAATTGTCCTTCATAGGGGAGCTCCTTCATCCCCCCTTTTTCCATTTTGTTGCCCATCACCGATCTTTAGCCCCCCCCCCCCCCCCCGTTCACATCATCACCATTTGACATGTGACTTGACAGGTCAAATCGGAGCCTATTGCCGGTGTTCCGTCAGATTAGGCAACCCATCAGATCTGGTAACAGGAGGGACCTTCCATCACGGCCATCTTGGTACACCCCGCACTCGTCCGCAGTAAGCCTACAGTGTGAAGGCGGCAAGCGGACATCTTTTTACACCCACCGGAGTCTTGCATGTCAGTTATTTTTTACCAGTAAACTGAACTTCTATTAGGGAAATACAGGATTTTCAACTCCCTCTGATTGATTTGATGTTGAATTATAAAAGCAGCTGCGTTCTGCCAGATCAGCAAACCTGTGAGATTGGCGCGCTCGCCGCTGCTTTTAAAATCCAAGATCCAAACAGTCAGATGGATTTCTAAATCCTGCATTTCACTAGATAAGCTCAGCTTACTGGTAAAAATAATTGTGAAATGCCGGACTCCGGTGGGTGTAACAAGATGTCCGCTTGCCGCCTTCTCACCGTATCCTTACTGTGGGCCAGTGCAGGGGGGGGGTGTGTACCAAGATGGCGGCGCCGGAACGTCACTTCCTTTGCCTAATCTGATGGAAACACCGGCAATAGGGGCGCCCCAACCAGGGCGACGCTAACTTTGCCGCACCGATTTCCAAAAGTAGTTCCTGCACTACTTCTGTTGACTTTTGGGGTGATTTCAATAGACGTCTGTGCATGAACCCGCTCAGATGTCCTTCAAGTCGCCCCTGAAGTCCGACTGAAATGCGGCTTTGAAAACGTGCGAGGAGTTCAGATGTGCTTCAAAGCCGTGTTCAGTGTGAACGAGGGCTTGTAGTCCAATCACATCCTTCCTCAGGATACCTGACCTTCCATACATCATTCAGTGTCGATCAGGCCGAACCATTGTTAGATAGATATTCTATAATAATAAATTTTGGTCACTATAAAAAAAAAAAAAAAAAAAAAAAAAAAGAGACACTACATTGTCAAAAGTATTGGGGCACCTGTCTTTACACACATGACCTTTAATGACTTCCCAGTCTTATGCCGCGTGCACACGGTCGGATTTCCGACAACAAATGTTGGATGTGAGCTTGTTGTCGGAAAGTCCGACTGTACGTGAGCTCCATATAACATTTGTCGTCTGAATTTCCGCCAACAAATGTTTGAGAGCCGGTTCTCAAAATTTTCCGACAACAAAAAACTTGTTGTTGGAATTTCCGATCGTGTGTACACAATTCCGACGCACAAAGTGCCACGCATGCTCGGAATCAAGCAGAAGAGCCGCACTGGCTATCGAACTTCATTTTTCTCGGCTTGTCGTACGTGTTGTACGTCACCGCGTTCTTGACGATCGGAATTTCTGACAAGATTTGTGTGACCTGTGTGTATGCAAGACAAGTTTGAGCCAACATCCATCGGAAATAAATCTGATGGGTTTTGTTGTCGGAAAATCCTATCGTGTGTATGCGGCATTAGTCCGGAGGGTTGAATATTGAGTTGGCTCCGCCCTTTGCAGCTATAACAGCTTCAACTGTTCTGGGAAGGCCGTCCACAAGGTTTAGGAGGGTGTCTATGGGAAGGTTTGATCATTCTTCCAGAAGAGCATTTCTGAGGCCAGGCACTGATGTTGGAGGAGAAGATGTATATATAAAATTATATATATATTTTGAATGTTCACCCTTTTTAATGTATGAGGCTATTGTTCTGCTTTGTTAGCTGCCAAGTCAGATCTACAAGGACCCCCAAATCTTTTCCTCATCGCAGATCCCCCCAGAGGAGCCCCTCCTAATCTTTATATCTACTTATAATGTAGAATTTGATATTTCCTCATCTGTAGTACAATGCACAAATATAAAATGTGTGACGGGGTCTATGAAGAACAAGCAGCACTGTGGGGAGCCTCCAGTGGAAGGAGCGATCAGACAATGCACCAAGTCATTAAACATTATTCCGCTGGCACCGCCCACTGCGTTGAGTATATTAGAATTTTTATTTATTTATTGAACTAATGAAAATAATTTATTTAGGGGAAGTGAAGGTACATAGTTGTTGCTTATAAGCACTTTATTCGGCAGATTAATCGGCGATTAGCAGACGTGTCGGCTCCGACATTGTGCGATAATCACGTGTGGCGCGTTTTGTCCTTCTGACCAACAGCAGGCTTTGTTTATAATTACACGTCCCCACTACAGGCTGTGAAAGGCCGGAGACAATGGCCGTCTACTCACACATTACCTTTCCTCTGATGTAATAAAGAAGAGACATTAGCAGTTTTTACGAGTTCTCATCAGACCTCCTTGTATATGAATGGAGGACATTACCATCCATTTAGACCCAACATAACTGACCAGGTCACCGCCCCATTGAAAGTTCCAACGTTCTCCTTCTCTTCATAACTTTGTATATGGTGAACAGACTCTGTTTATGGTTTAGAGAAAAAAAAGACTACGAGACCCACACGATGGTCTTCAGATATGCAAGAAGGTCCCCCAGGTTGACCTGAAAAGTCTTCATTGTCTCAGGTCCAAGTAAAGCTTCCAGCATTGCCGAATCACCAGAACAGCCCAAACCCTTCCGGGACTATTTCCATTGTCCAGTTAACGATCAGCAACAAACGACCTTCGCTGGTTCTACCGGCCGCAGTCATCACCCCGGGACCATTATTTAGAGCCGACGCTCAGCTCTCTTGTAATAGCTATCCTAGGGGGTACCAATCTAAAGCCAGATTCGGCTTTGATCCGCTATATCTGATAGTAACCCAGAAGAGATGACGTGACTTCCGGTTTACCAGGATGTCAACGGCGCCATAAAAAAAAAATAAATCTAAAAAGTATCAATCTTGGTGCTTTGAATGCTTTCAGGGGCAGAGGAGGGATTTGGGGTCTTAGATCTCTCCATAAAGAGGACCTGTCACCTGCCTATTGCTGTCACAAAAGGAGGTTTATATTCCTTGTGACAGCAAAAATTAAATGAAAAAAATAAATAAATACATTAAATTTTACGTGCCCCCGTCCAAAAGGTGAGCACATGCACCGGTCCGGCACGTACATAGCGATCGTCCCCAAACACGTGAGGTATCGCCGTGAACGTCAGATCATAAGCAGTAATTCTAGCAGCAGACCTCCTCTGTAAATCTAAAGTGGTAACCTGTGGATAGTAAAATGTTTCTTGTTTGTCACCATTGCACGGGCGTGTGCAATTTTAAAGCGCGACAGGTTTGGCATCTATTTACTCTGCGTAACATTTTTTTTTGGTAAAATATCAAGTTATGTGTTTTTTTTTTTTTTTTTTTTATTTTAATGCAAAAAAAATTAAAGTATTTTTTCCAAAAAAGTTGTGTTTGAAAAAACGCTGCGCAAATGTGACATGAAAAATTGCAACACCCACCAATTTATTCTCTAGGGCCTCTGCTTTAATGTATAATGTTTGGGGGTTCTTTCTTAAAAAGTAAATACTGGATTGTTGCATGTAAACAAAAAAACAACCAAAAAGTTTCAAAAAAGGCCTGGAGCTGAAGTGGTGAAATAAAATGCATTGCATCGAGGCCTATTTAAAAGAATCGTCTGCTAATGAACCCAAAAAACTGGGCATTCCTATTAGATTGTAAGCTCTTCTGAGCAGGGCCCTCTTAATCCTCTTGTATTTTATCTGTATTGTCTCCTTTTTATATTGTAAAGCGCTGCGTAAACTGTTGGCGCTATATAAATCCTGAATATTATTATTAATAAACCATTTTTTGGGAATGCCTTGTGATGCACTGCCCTGTACATTGTGGCATGCTGTAATGAAGGTGTGTTAGTGTTCCAGTCTAAATAAATATTGCAAGAATGCCATGTAACAGGATGTAATGGTGTAAACGGGCCCTGAAGGGTGCAGATTTTTTTTTTTTTTTATACAACGTATCAGTTTGTTAGAATCAGAATGTAAATATTAGGTTACATTTGTCTTTATCTGATGGAGCCATGTCCAGGATCAGACCCATCCAACAACCGTCATAAAGGTTTAAAATGAGCATTTTGATGTACAATCCATAAGCGTGCGCGTTTATGCGCTCAGCCAAACCTATCTTTGGAGCGGTGGCCAAAAAGGGGACAATTTGTTCCCCCCCAAAAAAAATGTGTCTTCAGAGGTTCCCCATTAAGACCAGGTGGCTTTAGATAGACAGGTAGACCTGGTCCTCTGCAGCACTCTAAATACAGAAAGGAGCCAGAGCTAAATTGAATGAGAGCTCAACATAAAATTTAATGAATGATAATTATTAATTCATTTTTTATTGGTTGAACTAGATGGACGTGTCTTTTCAACCGCACACTAAAAAAATAAAAATAAATAAATAATAAAAATAGGGTCATTAAAGCCAAAGCTTTTGGTAGTAACACCCCTCCCCCTTTATCAGGGCTACAAGAATAAGCAAAAAAATAAAAATGCCATAATGATTAAAAAGATGTGAAGTTCACCACAAAAAAAACACAAAAAGAACACACTGCAGAAATAAGCCTAAATTAATCCATAAACACAACTAAAATAATAAATAAAACAGCCAATGCTTTTTGGGGCAACACCCCTCCCCCTTCATGAGGGCTACAAGATTAAGCAAAAAAACAAAAAACACACCACAGGCATAAATGATGAAAAATGATATCTAGATCTGTAGATGAATATAGATCACAAAATCCAGAACATCCCATAACAGATTGTCACATGGACTTCAGTTGTCTAATGAATTCAGGAATGTTAAAAAACCTCCAATAAAAGTTGATATAAAATATGAACATAGATTAGATTTCATCACAAGGAAGGTGTGGGACAAAAAAAAAAAAAAAAAAAAAAAAAAAAAAAAACTCCTGAAAAGCAGGTGGCTGCAATAGAAGTACTAGAAAAGTACTAAAAAAAAGAAAAAAAAAAAAAAAAAAAAAAAGGAAGTACTACAAAACACAACAAAAAGAAGACCATGCTGCTGAAATAGAACAAAACAGACTCCTAAAACCAGTTAAAAAAACAAAACAAAATAAAAACCCACAAATCACAACAAAAACCACACACTTGAGAGATCACACTGCAGAAATAAACCTCATCAAACCAAAAAAAAAAAAAAAAAAAAAAAAAAAAAAAGTAAAATAAGTAAAAATAAATAAATACAGCCAATGCTTTTTGGTGGCAACACCCTCCCCCTTTATCAGGGCTATAAGAATAAGCAAAAAACAGTCATATTGATGAAAAATGAAGTTTAGATCTGTAGATGAATATAGATCACAAAATCTAGAGCATCCCATAACAGATTGTCACATGGACTTCAGTTGTCTGGAATGAATTAGAGAATGTTAAAAGATACAAGCGATACACACTAGTAAAAACAAAAACAAAAAAAAAAAAAACTTTTTTTCTTATTAATATTAAAAGTGTGCAAAAAAGTACTGAAAATCAGGTTGCTGCTATAGGACTAGAACACGTACTAAAAAAAAAAAAACCCCATGTACAGCACACGCACACATACACAGACACACACACATTAAAAAAAGGAGACCATGCTGCAAAAAAAAATATAATAATAATATGACTCCTAAAATCCGTTTAAACACAAAAAATAACTAAAAGCACACACACATAAATCGAATCAAACCATAAAACAAAACTAAAATAAGTAAATTTAAAAAAACACAAATAAGGAATAAGAGGATCGAAGAGACCAAACTGCCAAAATATGAATAAATGGCTCCTGCGGGAATAAATACAACACTCAGGCCTCATGTAAAACGGGTTTATTGTAAAACGCTGTTTCTCCAGACAGGAGAAATGATTGGGCCCCTTTCACACATGCGGATCGTTCCTCCATTTTTCTTTCATCCGTTGACATATGAAAAACGGACATCAATGCATTCCTATGGAAAAACGGATGTAAACGGACGATCATCAGTTTATATCGGCAATCATCCATTTTTTTTTGAACTGATGAAACTCCTATTTTTCATGAAAAAAAAAATGTTTACCTAGTTTGATGAAACTGCAGCAAAGATAACAGGACTCCCCCCCCCCCCCCCCCCCCGAAAATGCACAGGTGTGATCAGGGCCACACAATACTATTAAAGGGGCCCCCCATCCCCCAAAACAACAGGTCCTCCATGGATACAGAATATCATCAGCCTTCATAGCAACACTATATAGATTTCCAAACCATATAGACATCCGGGGTGCTGTGTCCCCCTCTAACTAGAATTGGGTCTTCTCTCAGACCATACTTTCTTTTTTTTTTTTAAACAAAAAAAAAACAAAAAACACAACACCACACTGAGAAAGAAAAAGAAAGAAAAAGAAAAAGAAAAAGAAAGAAAGAAAAAGAAAGAAAGAGAAAGAAAGAAAGGGAAAGGAACGGAAAAGAAGAAAGAAGCACCTGTACAGTCACAATATTCTAGGAATAAAATAAATAAACACAACACAAAGACTTGCAAGAGGTGACCAGCTATAAACATTGACATTTGTGTAGAGAATGAGGGGAGATAATTGGTGCCTGAGGGGTGACTATCATGTGAAAGGGTTACACAAGGCATTGGATGGTAAGGACTGATGGTCCCGGGTTTCTTCAGCTGTACTTTTGCTGGATGTTCTTCACATGCTAATTGGCTTTGTACTTATGAAAGAATCACACAGAGAGAAACTGGGGCAGTTTGTGAAGAAGACATTAATAACAATATCAGACACTTGGAAGTAACCAGACTGGGGCTTTAAGAGGCAACACTATGAAAACAAAGGAGGAGAATTAGGAGATGTTGATACAAAACTGAAATTAAGTAAATTAGATTTCTTCACTGGAAATAAAAGAAAAGTCAGCGCCAACAAGGCTTGTAGAGACGCCATGTCTCTTCATACATCTCTTCACAATAGAAGGTTGGAGATTGTGATTATTACAATCCAGCTGGAGAGTAGTTCATCAGCAAGATGTCCTACATGACAGGGCCATATCTGGGGGGGGGGGGGGGGGGTACCAGGGTGGGCTGTGCCCCCCAGATCTTAGTTGTGCACCCCAAGGTCTCAGAGTGCATCCATTGATCCATGAACAAGTTTAATGCGGACACCTGATGCAAGGGGAGGGTGGGCACGCTTGATGGGGACACCTGGTGCAAGGGGGGGCACGCTTGATGGGGACACCTGGTGCAAGGGGGGGCACACTCTTGATGGGGACACCTGGTGCAAGGGGGGGCACACTCTTGATGGGGACACCTGCTGCAAGGGGGGGCACACTCTTGATGGGGACACCTGATGCAAGGGGGGGCACACTCTTGATGGGGACACCTGATGCAAGAGGGGGGGGCACTCTTGATGGGGACACCTGATGCAAGAGGGGGGGGGCACTCTTGATGGGGACACCTGATGCAAGAGGGGGGGGCGCTCTTGATGGGGACACCTGATGCAAGAGGGGGGGCGCTCTTGATGGGGACACCTGATGCAAGAGGGGGGGCGCTCTTGATGGGGACACCTGATGCAAGAGGGGGGGCGCTCTTGATGGGGACACCTGATGCAAGGGGGGGGGCACTCTTGATGGGGACACCTGATGCAAGAGGGGGGGGGCACTCTTGATGGGGACACCTGATGCAAGGGGGGGGGGCGGGGCACTCTTGATGGGGACACCTGATGCAAGAGGGGGGGGGCACTCTTGATGGGGACACCTGGTGCAAGAGGGGGGGGCACTCTTGATGGGGACACCTGATGCAAGAGGGGGGGGGCACTCTTGATGGGGACACCTGATGCAAGAGGGGGGGGCACTCTTGATGGGGACACCTGATGCAAGAGGGGGGGGGGCACTCTTGATGGGGACACCTGATGCAAGAGGGGGGGGCACTCTTGATGGGGACACCTGATGCAAGAGGGGGGGGGGCACTCTTGATGGGGACACCTGATGCAAGGGGGGCACTTTGATGAGTAGTCATGATGTAAAGTGGGACATCTGCTATAAGGGGGTACAGGTTCTGTTGAATAGTGTTTCCCAGGTCATGCATTGTGTGTGATAGACTGTCAGTGACTCACACATACTGTTGACATTATGACCAATGACTTTTTTTTACTGCCCCCCCAGATCTGATAGGTTGGATCCGGCCCCCCTTCATGATATAGATGTCCTGTACTACATAATATACAGTAGATGTGTTGCACCCAATCAGAGGATCCCATTGGACATCAATGGTCAGAGAACAAGGGACAGTCACCTCCTGAACACAAAAGGGGGAACATACCAACTTTGTTGTAGCCGGGGGACAAATCACATCACAGCGATGTTGGTGAATTTCATGTTTGTTATCAAAAATTCCTATTGGATTCCCTCCGCCATACTTCTGATTTCTATACGATTTCTGGCGATTGGACAAAACGGCGCTCTTATCGTCTGCCATGTCCCTGTCTTATTATATTTATGTTCCTATTCCCCCCAGTCCCTCCCCGTGGCCCACCAATGGTCCCCTTTGGGTTCTGGAGGTGAACGTCCTCATTCCAGCGAATTATTGATACATGTTGGAATAAAAGTATCACTTTTGTGTTCCCGGTGTTGGCACCTTAAGAAGCTTTTACTTTCGGCTTCAAGCTTTTATCACGTCGCTCCAATGTGAACGAGGGCCGAGTGTACATGACTGCATAGCGTGCCATGCGGATATCGGGACTCCCCTGTATGGGAGGGACTTAAATCACATCCCACCCATGCAAACAGTCAGGGTCCGCGAACCCGGGAAGGAAGATGAAAGTGCCAAGATTGGCGCAGAACGCCGCTGGGGGGGGGCTCGGTTTGTAAGGCAAGTCTGTCATAATGAGCTATTATGTGGTGCATATCGCACAAACCTCCATTTAAAAAAAATTTTTTTTTTGGAGTTTGCCATCACTCTAACCACTGACGGACCAGCCGGCGTCGTACATCGGTACTTTGACATAGAATGCCGGGGTTATGGCTGCAGATAGCTGCCATAACCCCGGTCTTATCTTCAGCGGAGGGTGGTCCTCTTTCAGATAAATGTGGTCTCAACGGCGGATTCGCTGCGAGATGACTTTTTTCAGCTGCGGGAGATGTGCTCCTGCTGCGCTCCGGTCGTCTCTGCCGCTTACCGGAGCCGCCGGTGGCGGCGGAGACGATCCAATTCTTTCCCCTCAGTAGCATGGAGCCGAGTGAGGGAAAGATGGGCCCCCCCCCCCCCCCCCTCACTCGGCTCCATAACATTGGATGACGGAAGTGACATCAAAACGTCACTTCTGCGTAATGTGGAAATTTTTTTTTTTTAAATAAAAAAAATACATTTTAGGTGTAGAATGTCAGATGTGAGGTCTTTTTGACCCCAGATCTCACATTAAAAAAAGGAGGACCTGTCATGCTTTTTTTCATTACAAGGGATGCTTACATTCCTTGTAATAGGAATAAAAGTGACCAAAATTTTTATTTATTTTTTTTCAAAAAGGACAGTGTAAGAATAAAAAAATAAAATTAAAAAAAAAAAAAGTAAAATAAATAAGAAAAAAAAAAAAAAAAGTGATTTAAGGCGCCCCGTCAAGTTTGCGTGCAGAAGTGAACGTATACGCAAGTTGCACCCGCATATGAAAACTGTGTTCAATCACACATGTGAGGCATCGCTGACACCATTAAAGCGAGAGCAAATAATTCTAGTAAAAGATCTCCTCTGTACTCTAAACTAGTAACCTGTAGAAATTTTTAAACTTCGCCTTTGGAGATTAAGAGTGTTTGGTATCAATTTATTCAGCGTAACATTATCTTTCACAATATAGAAAAACAAAAAACAAAACAAAACAAAAAAAAAAAAAATTGAAAATTGGGCTAACTTTACTGTTTTTTATTTTAATTAAAAAAATATAAAGACATGTATTTCCCCCCCCCCCCCAAAATAAATTGCACTTGTAAGACCGCTGCGCAAATAAGGTGTGACAATGTATTGCAATGACCGCCATTTTACTCTCTAGGGTGTCTGAATTTTTTTTTTAAATTATAAGAGAGAAAAATTATATATACATACATACATACATTAACTTGTAAACAACAAGTTTGAAAACTAGGCCCGGGCCCTTAAGTGGTTAAAGGCAGCATGCGAAATATTGGTGAACGCAGCACACCACAACGCACATTAGCGCGCTCCAGCGCATATTGGAGCTGCATGGCCGTGTGGCTGCATTCACACTACAGCGTTTCATGAACGCATGCAAACTCCTGTCCTGCCATTATATTGTTAATGGCACCCCAAATGCTGCAAAACAGAAGCACAAGAATGCGGCAAAACGTGCAGATAAAAAACGCGTGGAGCTTGAAGATCAATCAGGTTGTCATACGTAGGAAAGTCCATCGGGGGAAAAAAAAAAAAAAAGAAGCTTATCATGATGTGCGCGGCGTGGAGCGATTTTGCTCATGTTAAAAACCTGACCTGCTCCCGGCAGATAAGCCTCCTCTCTCCATCGATCGCACACAGTTTATGAACGGTCCCGGGACACTTATCACACGGCCACATGGCGGTCGGGTTCACTTCAGATTTTTTTACATTTTATGCCATTGATGCAAAACAGCCGGCAGAGGAAATTTGGTGAAAGGAGCTCCGGCTTCAGAAAAATGAAGGAGCAGAATTCTGAAAGAGCCGATTGAGCAATTTTCTGCTCGTCTGACACTTATGCCGCGTACAACAACGTTCGGAAATTCCGCCAGCAAAAGTCCAATGTGAGCTTTTTTGGTCGGAAATTCCGACCGTGTGTACACTTCATCGGACTTTTGCTGGGAGGATTTTCCGCCAGCAAAAGATTGAGAGCAGGTTCTCTATTTTTCCGAACGGAAAAAGTTCCTATTGGAAATTCCGATCGTCTGTGGCAATTTCGACGCGCAAAATTCCCACGCATGCTCGGAAAAGATTCGACGCATGTTTGGAAGCACTGAACTACATATTCTCGGCTTGTCGTAGTGTTGTACGTCACCGCGTTCTTGACGGTGGAAAGTTCAGAGAACTTGTGTGATGGTGTGTATACAAGCCAAGCTTGAGCGGAATTCCGTCGGAAAAACCATCCAAGTTTTTTCCACTGGAAATTCCGATCGTGTGTACGGGGCATTAGAATACACATCACGACATTCGGAAAACACTCGTACTGGGGATACGCCGGTTTTTGAATTGATGAGAAACAAACACTCACCCCAGACAACAGATTGATGAGAATACGCCCCGGAGAACACCAACCCCAACGTGATGCAATTTGGGCAGATTGAGCGACATTTTGTCATTTGTATCAAAAGAAATGTAAAAAATTGCAACATGTCTACTAATGCCCGCCAGTGCTCATCCATCCATCGACTGAACGTATCTTTTGGTGTGAATGTAGTCTTAGTGGGGGCAATCATAACCAGACCCCAAATGTATATAGGGGTCTGAAACATAACCTCTTATTTCTGGAATGATTCCACCTGTCAAAGTCCCACAACTGAGCTCCTATCACTCCAGGACGTGTCCGATGGGGAGAACGGGATTGTTATGTTGTAGATTGTTTCCCATGAATGTATCCAGAAGTGTACAGAGGATATAGGTCACAATCCGTCTCTTTCCTGCTGGAACATGCTGGGAGAAGCCTGCAAGTCTGCCGACAGCCGCTTACTGATCCAACCAGCTCGATGACTTCGCAGAAGGATCCTGTACTTACATTCACCTAGTTTCTAGCTCCAAAATGGATCCTGCACCAATATTTCCCCAATTTCTGGCTCCAGCATGGATAGTGGACTGATATTGCCCCAGTTTCTGGATCTACAGACTGATTCTGCATCAATATTCCCCCAGTTTCTGGATCCAATATGGATCCTGCTACCAATATTCCCCCAGTTTCTGGATCTAATATGGATCCTGCAACAATATTCCCCCAGTTTCTGGATCTAACATGGATCCCACACTAATATTCTCCCAGTTTCTGGCACCAACATGGATCCTGCACCAATATTCCCCCAGTTTCTGGATCCTGCATCAATATTCTCCCAGTTTCTGGCACCAACATGGATCCTGCACCAATATTCCCCCAGTTTCTGGATCCAATATGGATCCCGCAACAATATTCCCCCAGTTTCTGGATCCTGCACCAATATTCCCCAGTTTCTGGATCCAACATGGATCCTGCACCAATTTTCCCCAGTTTCTGGATCTAACATGAATCCTGTACTGATATTCCCCCAGTTTTAGAATCTACAGACGGATCCTGCACCAATATTCCCCCAGTTTCTGGATCTAACATGGATCCCGCAACAATATTCCCCCAGTTTCTGGATCCTGCACCAATATTCCCCTGGTTTCTGGATCTAACATGAATCCTGGACTGATATTCCACCAGTTTCTGACTCCAAAATTGATCGTGCACCAATATTCCCCCAGTTTCTGGCTCCAACATGGATAGTGGCCCCAAATTGCCCCAGTTTCTGTATCCAACATGGATCCTGCAACAATAGTGCCACAGTTTCTGGATCTAACACCGATATTCTCCCAGTTTTTGGATCTACAGACGGATCCTGCATCAATATTCCCCCAGTTTCTGGAACCAAAATGGATTCTGCAACAATATTCCCCCAGTTTCTGGATCTAATATGGATCCTGCACCAATATTCCCCCAGTTTCTGGATCCTGTACCGATATTCCCCCAGTTTCTGGATCCTGTACCGATATTCCCCCAGTTTCTGGATCCTGTACCGATATTCCCCAGTTTCTGGATCCTGTACCGATATTCCCCCAGTTTCTGGATCTACAGACAGATCCTGCACCAACATTCCCCCAGTTTCTGGATCTAACATGGATCCCGCACTGATATTCCCCCAGTTTCTGGATCCAATCTGAATCCTGCACCAATATCCCCCCAGTTTCTGGATCTACAGACGGATCCTGCACCGATATTCTCCAAAAGATACTTGACAATAGGGATCAACAAGTTTGAGAGTTTTCATTTTCTCAAAATTGTATTGAAAATGCAGAGATTTTGGTAAAATTCGTAGGAGTAGGAAAGGTGAATTGAAGGCGCTCTTGGTGGATTTTTAGCGTGCAGCATGCTTTAAAATTGCTCCTTAGGGTAACAGACGCTCATTTTAACAATTCTGAGGGAAACACAATGCACCTTCATTTCTCTTTATGGAAAGAAAACCGACACTGAAAAAATAATTTCCTAGACCTCCCTCAATCTCTGAGGTCTCTCTCTCTGGTTTGGGCCAATCACAGCGCCCTAAAAACAAGATAGAAACTATTGCTACAAGTTCAATTATTTCCTGCATAACATTCACCCACTTAAAGGACCAGAAATTACGATAAAAAAAAAAAAAAAAGTTCTGTGTGACAGATGGAATAATTCACTGAATGGCGGTGGAAGTTTCATACTATTCTATGATCTTCTATCACAAATGCTAGAAAATGTTCCTGGGCGGCGCTGCTGGTTTTTGTTAGCTGGCATTCCCAAGAAAGGATCCTACTGGGGGACCTCTCTACAGGAAGTAAGCTGGTAGGTTCCTCCTGGGGGGGGGGGGACCTCTCTACAGGAAGTAAGCTGGTAGGTTACTCCTGGGGGGGGGGGACCTCTACAGGAAGTGAGCCGGTAGGTTCCTCCTGGAGGGGGGCGACTGAAGTGAGCCAGTAGGTTCCTCCTTGGGGGGGGGGGGGGGGGGGGATCTCTCTACAGGAAGTGAGCTGGTAGGTTCCTCCTGAGGGGGGGAACCTCTCTACATGAAGAAAGTCGGTAGGTTCCTCCTGGGGGGGGGCACCTCTACAGGAAGTGAGCTGGTAGGTTCCTCCTGGGGGGGGGGACCTCTCTACAAGAAGTGAGCCGGTAGGTTCCTCCTGGGGGGGGGGACCTCTCTACAGGAAGTGAGCCGGTAGGTTCCTCCTGGGGGGGGGGGGACCTCTCTACAGGAAGTGAGCCGGTAGGTTCCTCCTGGGGGGGGGGGACCTCTCTACAGGAAGTGAGCCGGTAGGTTCCTCCTGGGGGGGGACCTCTCTACAGGAAGTGAGCTGGTAGGTTCCTCCATACAGAAACTGACTCGGTATGCTCCTTCTGGGGGACCCTTCTTGTGAAACGACAAAATGGGGGGGCTAGGGAAACATTTTACACAGAGAAAACTGTGTTAAGGTTTACATCTGCTTTTATGACATTGGAGGCATTGTTTGCTCCTTCAAAAATGTATGTTACGAGGCACTGAGTCAGCGACACCTCTTCCCTAATGTTGGGGTGGAGAGGTCATAGGACGGGGGGGGTGCCTTGGAAGACTCCATTGCTGGCAGCTTGGTAATGTAGCACAGGTGAGGATTCATTTTCACTGGTACGGTGTATGTGACCCTGAGGGGGGGCCCTGGGAAAGTCATGGGGGCCAGGAAAAGTCTCCAATACTGCCAGGTTTTTGGGGAATATAGCTCAGGTGAGGATTCATTTTTCTCTGGCATGGTGTATGTGACCCCAGGGGGGAGGAGCTCTGGAAAGGTCATGGGGCTCTGGAAAGGTCGGGGGGTCCTGGCAGATTCTCGGTAGCTGGCCGCGGTGGCCGGTATCAGTGAATGGGGCTCAGTTGAGGGTTCACAATCCCTGCTATGGTGTTGAACTGGATGGACTTGTGTATTTTTTTTCAACCAGATGAACTATGTACAGTATGTAACGATGGATGTCACCCTGGCGGGGGGCTCACTACGGCGGGTCTCAATAGTGCAGAGTCACATGACGGGACTCCTGGGGGTCTCATACATGTGTGGCCGTGTTTAGACTGCGGCGTGCTGAAGGAGTTCGCCGTGTTATCAGGGGGAGCCTCGCATTCTGAAATGGTGCGCCGCGTCCTCCTCGCCTCTTTATATACCCGCACTATTTTTAACTCTGCCTACGCAAATCCAGTTCCGGAATGGGCCGGCAGACTCAGCCAAACGGGAAGAGGAGATGGGGTAAGTTTCCTGAACAAGACAAAAAAAAAATTAAATCCATGAAATGCGGCCGTGGACATGCAAGCATTTCTTCCTATCTGGCCAACACAATCTGCTTTTTTTTCTCATTTCCTCCAACTTTCACTGGCACAGGAAAATGGAGATTAGCACATGTGGAGGAATGAGCAGGGAGCACAGGGGATGGGAGACCCCAGGGCGAGATTTGTGGGGGTTCCCTGTGTACATAATATTGGATGAGGAGCCTAGGAGGTCCCCTCTGCTCCCCTCAATCAATAATATCGAATCTCTGAATCTCCTATGAAGGCAACGTCATAGCTGACCCTGGAAATGGCGAGGTGACCTCTGCGGTAACAATAAATACAAAGGGCAAGTGTGGACAGACGGCCCCGCCATGTGAAGGTCTGACAGCGCAAAAAACAATGGCCGGGCCCTGCTGGAGGGATGAGCCGCCATTGACGAATCACAGGAGGGAAAATTATTCTATGTGTAGATTCACAGCTTAAAATAAAATTGAGATATTAAAAGCAATAATAAAAATAAATTATAGAGAGATCTAGATATAGATATAGAGAGAGAGAGACATATAATTTTTTTTTTATATTTTAAAATATTTTTAAAACTTATATTATATAATTTTAAAAACTAATATAAAAAAAATTATATATATATTTTTTTTATATTAGTTTTTAAAGTTATACAAGTTTTAGCTTATGAATTTTTTTATATAATTATATATATATATATATATATATAAAAAAAAAATAATAATAATAATAAAATATATATAAGTGTGCACACCTTCTTATAACTGGGGATGTACCCGTGTTCAGAATTGAGCAATCACATTCAAACTCATAATAAATAGGAGTCAGTACACACCCATCATTTAAAGTGCCTCTGATTAACCCCAAATAAAGTTCAGCTGTTCTAGTAGGTCTTTCCTGACATTTTCTTAGTCCCATCCTACAGCAAAAGCCATGGTTCTCAGAGAGCTTCCAAAGCAGAAGAGGGATCTCATTGTTAGAAGGTATCAGTCAGGAGAAGGGTCCAAGGCATTAGATATACCATGGAACACGGTGAAGACCGTCATCATCAAGTGGAGAAAATATGGCACAACAGTGACCTCACCAAGAACTGGACGTCCCTCCAAAATTGATGAAAAGAGGAGAAGAAAACCGGTCAGGGAGGCTGCCAAGAGGCCTACAGCAACATTAAAGGAGCTGCTGGAATATCTGGCAAGTCCTGGCTGTGTGGTGACAACAATCTCCCGTATTCTTCATATGTCTGGGCTATGGGGTAGAGTGACAAGACGGAAGACTTTTCTTACCAAGAAAAACATCCAAGCTTGGCTAAACTTTGCAAAAACGCATTTGAAGTCTCTCAGATGCATGTGGGAAACGTGTTCTGGTCTGATGAAACCAAGTCAGAACTTTTTGGCCATAATTCCAAAAGATAGACAACACCGCACATCACCAAAAGAACACCATACCCACTGTGAAGCATGGTGGTGGCAGCATCATGCTTTGGGGCTTTTTGTCCTTCCGCTGGAACAGGGGCCTTAGCCAAGGTGGAGGGAATTATGAACAGTTCCAAATACCAGTCAATATTGGCACAAAACCTTCAGGCTTCTGCTAGAAAGCTGAACATGAAGAAGAAATTCATCTTTCAGCATGACAATGACCCAAAGCTTCCATCCAAATCAAAGGAATGGCTTCACCAGAAGAAGATTCCCATCCAGAGCCCAGACCGGAATCCCATTGAAGATCTGTGGGGTGATGTGAAGAGGGCTGTGCACAAGAGATGTCCTCACAATCTGACAGATTTGGAGGGTTTTTGGGCAAATATTACCTAATCAAGATGTGCCATGCTGATAGACTCCGCCCCAAAAAAGACTGAGTGCTGGAATAACATCAAAAGGTGCTGCAACAAAGTATCAGTTACACTTATGTAACCATTTATTTTTATTTTATTTTTTTTTACACTTTTCCCTCCACATAAAAGATTTCAGTTTGGTGTTTGAGTTGTACAGTTTATAAGTCACATTAAAGGTGGAGAAAGATCTGCAATTATTTATCTTTGTGATAGGGATGGGAGATGATGGGAGATGATGGGAGGGGATGGGAGATGATGGGAGATGATGGGAGGGGATGGGAGATGATAGGGGATGGGAGATATCCGTTTTATGGATTTCACACATTTTTGTGCGATTTTACATGCACATAGATGCTTTTTTAAATTTGTTTTTTGGCCAATGACTAGCAATATCTGATGCGACATCATTGTTGCTAGGAGAGGAAACTGGATGTAAAGCACAGAACTGCGTCAATATGCACACAAATCATTTTTCATGCACTCCCATTGAAGTCGATGGGGCCCAATAACACATCAAAAGAAGTAACTGTACAAAAAAAAAAAAAAAAAAAAAAAAAAAAAAAAAAAAAATCGCACTACGCCATGCTGCATTGATGTAAATGGTCACCAAAGACAATAATGCGATTTCTATTGTTGCACAGGTGCATGATAAATAGCAGTAGTTTGGGGGGGGGGGGGCTTCGGTTCTGTTCACATAAGTGCACCCGGGGAATGCATGTGACTTTGCAGGGAAAAAAAAAAAAAAAATGCGTCCTTATTGAAGGTCGCACTGTGGTGCCATTTATTCCTAATCTTACATCTAAATCTTAACGAACATGCGTTTTAGCGCACCAGAATGCATTGCAAAAAGCTACCATGTGTTCTGGTGGAGATAATAAATAATAAAACCTGCGCAAGCACATTTTTGGAGCGATTTTAGTGCGATGGGCAGTCCTATTGCCGAACATGTTTTTTGCGCACAATCGTGTGCAGTCACAGCAGCACAGGTGTGAACTGAGCTGGAATCCTTCCACTGATACGAATGGGCCGCCTTAATGCAACCCATGAGCTGACCATCAGGCTTTCCCCCCCCCCCTTTTTTTTTTAAACACAAATTAATAAAAAAAAAAAAAAAAAAAAAAACAGATCCAAATTCAGATAGAGA